>NC_091951.1:331563600-331865008 GCF_031021105.1 Erythrolamprus reginae | reverse complement strand
GACATCACTTGACATCACAAGGGTTTGGGTTAGGGTGCCTGGCCTCTCCTCACCTGAAAAAAATACAATTTCCCTATCTATTTACTATTACTGAACATCCAAAATATACTATTTAATTCTATGTATATATGCCATATGTGTACATACATATTACACACAGGCACGCAAAAATATACATTATCTACTATATAAACTATATGCATGTACACACGCATGCACAGCTCTTCTAAAATTATATACATTCAACCTCATTTACTGCGATAGGGAAAACATACCCAAAGCCCAGAAGGAAAAAAAAAGAAAAAAAATCAAATTTTTTCTACCGGTTCTGCGTACCTGACTGTACTTGTAGGAACCCATCACTTGAGGATGGTTTTACAAAAGGTCCACTTAGCCTTGGGGGCTCCAGACCCATTGGCTACCTGCCCTTCGGGATACCAGGCTTTGATATGTCCCATTCCTGGACTATTCCGCAAGTACACTGTACTACACTACCCTGAGAGCATCTGCACCAAGACAAATTCCTTGTGTGTCCAATCTTATTCTATTCTATTCTATTTATTCAATTTCTACATCCCCCATTTTATCTGAGTAACTTTGAGGCGTTTATAATAACATACAGTGATATAAAAACATAATTAAAAATAGAGTGAAAAGCAGAATTAAGTATAAAGTTAACAATTAAGATGTCAATAAATTAAGAAGCAAAGAAAGCAACCTCAAGCCACCAAGGTTTCGTGTCCCTCTTAGACCGTTAAACCAATTTTCAGATCGAAGTCTTATATTTGAAGAACATTCAAAAGATTTCCCAGCAAATCAGCTAACCTGTTGCACAAAACTATGAAAAATGGCTCTCACTGTTCTGGCCCGTGTTGAGTGTTATATGTTTACAAAAGGCTTAGTAAAGCTATTTTTGTCTTTATAAACCATGTATGTTTATGTTAATTGCTAGGGTTTGTCTTGATTAAAATGCTAGCTGCTAAGTTGAAAAAGTCCTTCTGGCATCCTTTTGCACTTTAAAGGTATTTTAGTCTACATGGTGAGAGAGAGAGAGAGAGAGGAAGAGGGAGAGAGAGATTTAAAAAAAAAACACATTAAGGTAGATGAAAATGCAAAAAGGAATTTTAGTTAGGATTTTTTCCCTTTTTATATTTTATTCATAAACATTTTGAATACAGTGTATTGTCAGGATGTGCCATTTACAAAAAAAAGAACAATGAAAAAACAGCAAAAATATTAACACATATACTGATAACAATAGTAATAATACAACTAAATAATTTTAACTGTTCCGTTTTATATTATCTTATTTATACATTTGCTAAGTACTGTATATTGACATAATTATAATTATAAACCATCTTTGTATTTAATATATATATTCATAGTCTTTCTTCCTCCTAATTTCCACCTATCTCTAACCATTCATAAACTCTATTCCATATCAAGTAATATTCTGTGTCTTCTTTATCTTTTATTTTTAAAGTTAATCTGTCCATTTCAGCACAATCTAAGATTTTCCAAATTATATCCTCATCAGGTGGGGTGTTCTCATTTCCCCCCCAATATTTTGCAAATACAGTGATCTCTCGATTAGCGCGGTGGTTACGTTCCAAGACCTCCCGCGCTAATCGATTTCCACGTTATAGTGGTGCGGAATTAAAAACCACCATCTGCGCATGCGCGCCATTTTTTTCATGGCCGCACATGCGCAGATGGTGGAGTTTGCGTGTGGGCGGCGGGGAAGACCAAGGGAAGGTTCCTTCAGCCGCCCAACAGCTGATCTGCTCCGCAGCACGGAGCCGAAGATGGGGTTTCCCCGTTGCCCAGGCAAAGGGGAAACCCCATCTTCGGCTCCTCGCTGCTGCCGCGCTGCGGAGCGGATCAGGTGTTGGGCGGCTGAAGGAACCTTCCCTTGGTCTTCCCGCCGCCCAGGCAAAGGGGAAACCCCAAGATCGCTTGCCGCTTGCCGTATTGCAGCTTGGAGCCTTGCTTCGCCTTCTTCGCTGCAATACGGCAAGCGGCAAGCGATCTTGGGGTTTCCCCTTTGCCTGGGCGGCGCTGGGGCCATGCGGAGCCGCTCATCTAGGGGGGCGTGGACCGGCAAGGTGCCCTCCGCTCTCTCTCTTTCTCTCCCTGTTACCGGTGTGGTATAAGAGAGAGAAAGAAAGAGAAAGGAGGGCGACTTGCCAGTCCACGCCCCCCTGGATGAGCGGCCCCGCATGGCCCCAGCGCCGGACTCCACCATTGCCTCCGCCCTTGTTCGGCTCTGCAGCTGAGAGGCCACGTCCACCCCCTCCTCGGTGTCCCCGGCACCCAGCGTCCCCACGCCGCCTCCACCTCCCGGTAATGCGCCCGACCTCTGCCTCTCTCTTTCTCTCTCATATACCACGCCGGCAACAGGGAGAGAAAGAGAGAGAGAACTAGCGCGGACTTATTTTTTAATTAATATTTTTTGAAAAACCGCGTTGCAGCGTTTCGCGCTAATCGAGACCGTGCTTATCGAGGGATCACTGTATAATCCTTTCTGCTGTCAGTATATGCAAAGTATGTATGGTCCCTTTATCATAACCCTCTGACATTATGCCCAACAAAAATACTTCTGGTTTCAGATCTATGTTTTGTTTAATTATGTTTTCCAACCAGATATGTATTTTCTTCCAATATTTTCTTGCTTTGATACAAGTCTACCGTGGGCGGGGCTTTGACATCACGGAGACTCCTTTCTGGCCCGTGGATTTATTTCCTCAACTCCCCTGCTTCGGCCCCGGCCAGGAAGGAGTCTCTATGATGTCAAAGCCCCGCCCAAGGAATCCCATCGTGGGCGGCAAGGAAATGGGATTCCCTGCCTCCTTTTGCTTGCAGCGCCATTCCCGAGGCGGGGAAATTTTGGGCTCGGAGGCGGTGCGGCTCCCCCCTTGTTCCACCCATTGCCAGGGCAGCCTGTGACCGCCTGTCTCCTTTTATTTCTTACAGAAAAGGCGTGGCTGCGGCGTCCGAGCCTTTTCCGTAAGAAATAAAAGGAGACAAGCGGGCACGGGCTGCTTTGGCGGAAGATGGGAGGGCGGGGCCAGAAGTGTTGGGGTTCGGGTTCGGGTTTGGCGAACTTACCCAAACTCCGCCGCCAAGTTCGGCCGAACCCGCCAAACCCAAACTTTGATGGGTTCGCCCAACACTATACATTACCAAACTTTTTATCGTTAATGGGGATGAAAGCAGTCTATAACGATGGCAACTTTCAAGATATTTGATTGATAAAACAGTTATCGCTTACGTTTGGGTGCTTTCTTAATAATTATATAATTATGTTGGTCTAAGGCTAAGAATAGAATTGTTAGACTGCTAAAGATGTCTTTTCATCCACCTCTTGAAATTATTGTAAGAATTATGAATCCTTGTAGAATGAGGCTAACTAACAAAGGCCACTACTGGGCGAGATTCTTCAAACTGTTAAATTAAATTTGATATTTAGTTACTTCACACAACATATGTAATATAATGTCTTCTGCTGAATGTGATGTTCTGGGCCTTTGGAGATCATAGGCCTGATTTTTGCTTTGCACGAAATGTTCCTAGCAAGTTTGTCAAAAGTTGCTGTGTTAATCTTTTAACTTAGTTCAGATGTCTAATTTTAGCCATATGTGTTGATTTCATGGCTAGCCTCATATTGTTTTGCTGAAATGATAAATGTGGGGTGAAATGTTCTTTTAACCCGTGTTTCTAGTTTACATATTTAGCACTGTTCTGTTTAGCAGCAGTGCATCTGATAACTTTCATTGGAAAATATTCACTGAATCCAAATCATGAAATGAAAGTTTCGCATACTGCATCCCAAAGTTTTCATTCCTAAATCTGAAAATCCTTCCTAGAATTTCTATCAAATTATTATTGATCAACCATAGACTTAATAAAAAGCTATTGTATTGGCAGTTCTGTGTTAGCAAATACTTCAAAAGAAAAGGATTTAGGGGTAGTGATTTCTGACAGTCTCAAAATGGGTGAACAGTGCAGTCAGGCGGTAGGGAAAGCAAGTAGGATGCTTGGCTGCATAGCTAGAGGTATAACAAGCAGGAAGAGGGAGATTATGATCCCGCTATATAGAGCGCTGGTGAGACCACATTTGGAATACTGTGTTCAGTTCTGGAGACCTCACCTACAAAAAGATATTGACAAAATTGAACGGGTCCAAAGACGGGCTACAAGAATGGTGGAAGGTCTTAAGCATAAAACGTATCAGGAAAGACTTAATGAACTCAATCTGTATAGTCTGGAGGACAGAAGGAAAAGGGGGGACATGATCGAAACATTTAAATATATTAAAGGGTTAAATAAGGTCCAGGAGGGAAGTGTTTTTAATAGGAAAGTAAACACAAGAACAAGGGGACACAATCTGAAGTTAGTTGGGGGAAAGATCAAAAGCAACATGAGAAAATATTATTTTACTGAAAGAGTAGTAGATCCTTGGAACAAGCTTCCAGCAGACGTGGTAGATAAATCCACAGTAACTGAATTTAAACATGCCTGGGATAAACATATATCCACCCTAAGATAAAATACAGAAAATAGTATAAGGGCAGACTAGATGGACCATGAGGTCTTTTTCTGCCGTCAGACTTCTATGTTTCTATGTTTCTATCCTTGATTTTTAAAATTGATCTTGATTTTTTTTTTAAATGTCAAAATTATTAATGGTGGCCCAGAGGTCATTGAGAGGTCAGCATCATTCAAACTTAATAAATAATAATTATTATTATCTTCATCATCTTGCATTAAAATCATGTTTAGAGGTAGTCCTTTACTTACTATCATAATTGGGACCATAATCTCAGCCATTGAACAAGTGGTCATTAAATGCTTTGCTCAACAATTGCAATCCCAGCACTCTAGGTTGTGGTCATGAAGTAGTCTTTTGGGTTATTAAACAGACAGCATCCCAGGAAATGTTTTCCATTCTGTTCTTTTTTAATGTATATATTTAATAAAGATTATTTTAAAAAACAGGGAAAACCCCTGCAAAGACTTTAGGGCTTGGAAAACATCTTTCGCAGAGAGTAACAATGAAAAAGCTTGCAAGAGCTTGGAACATTGTTAGCACCTGGTTAGGGCTGGAAAGAAACATTCGGAGCAAGTAGAGAATGGGAAAAAACCCCTACAAAGACTTAGCATTTGGAAAACATTCTTAGCAGAGAGTAACAATGAAAAAGCTTGCAAGCTGATAAGAGCTGGGAACATCGTTAGAACCTGGTTAGGGCTGGAAAGAAACTTATTCGGAGCAATGAAGAAAACCCTGCAAAGACTCAGGGCTTGGAAAACATTCTTCGCAGAGAAAAACTATGCAAGATAAGAGCTGGGAAGATCATTAGCAGCTAGTTAGGGTTGGTGGGAAAAATAAAGCTACATTCAGAGTATAAGACACACCCAAATTATCAGCCTCTTTTAGGGAGAAAAAAGGTGCATCTTATACTCTGAAAAATATGGTAGTTCACTTCCCCTCATGCATAGAAGGGAATTACAGTGATACCTTGTCTTACAAACATTCTGGGACGAGGTTCTTAAGGTGAAAAGTTTGTAAGATGAAACGATGTTTCCCATAGGAATCAATGGAAAAGCGATTAATGCGTGCAAGCCCAAAATTCACCTCTTTTGCCAGCCGAAGGGCCCGTTTTTGCACTGCTGGGATTCCCCTGAGGCTCCCCTCCATGGGAAACCCCACCTCCGGACCTCTGTGTTTTTGCAATGCTGCAGGGGAATCCCAGCAGGGGAATCCCAGCATCGCAAAAACGAGTGCTTCACTGGCAACGGAAGTCCGGAGATGGGGTTTCCCAGCGAAGGGAGCCTCAGTGAAATCGCAGCATCACAAAAACACCGAAGTCCTCAAAAACCCACCTCCAGACCTCTGTGTTTTTGCAATGCTGCGATTTCACTGAGGCTCCCCTCGCTGGGAAACCCCACCTCCGGACTTCCGTTGCCAGCGAAGCGCCCATTATTGCGCTACTGGGATTTCCCTGCTGGGATTCCCCTGCAGCATCACAAAAACACAGAAGTCTGGAGGTGGGGTTTCCCATGGAGGGGAGCCTCAGGGGAATCGAGCAGCGCAAAAACTGGTGCTTCGCTGGCAACGGAAATCCGGAGGCGGGGCATCCCAGTGGCGGCAGTGGGTTTGTAAGGTGAAAATAGTTTGTAAGAAGAGGCAAAAAAATCTTAAACCGCAGGTTTGTATCTTGAAAAGTTTGTATGATGAGGCGTTTCTAAGATGAGGTATCACTGTATTTTGGTGAAGGAACAAAGCTTGTTTCTGCACCTTGCTGAGGGAGTTCAGCTCTCCTCAGATGGCAAATCTTTCAGCAAGCTTGTAAGAACGTGGAACATTGTTAGCACCTGGTTAGGGTTGGAAAGAAACATTAGGAGCAAGTAGAGAATGGGGGGGGGAAACCTACAACGACTTAGGATTTGGAAAACATTCTTAGCAGAGAGTAACAATGAAAAAGCTTGCAAGCTGATAAGAGCTGGGAACATCGTTAGAACCTGGTTAGGGCTGGAAAGAAACTTACTCGGAGCAAGTTAGAGCAATGAAGAAAACCCTGCAAAGACTCAGGGCTTGGAAAACATTCTTCGCAGAGAGAAACAATGAAATTGTACAGGTCATACGAGGAAAGGTTGCTGGAACTGGGCATGGATAGTCTAGTAAAAAGAAGGGCTAGGGGGGACATGATAGCTGTATACAGGTACTTAAGGGGTTGCCACGGAGAGGAGGGGGACACACTGTTTTCCAGGGCACCAGAGGGCCGGACGAGGAACAACGGTTGGAAACTGACCAAGGAAAGATTCAACCCGGAGATAAGAAAGAATTTCCTGACAGTGAGAGCGATCAACCAGTGGAATGGCCTGCCAGCGGAGGTTGTGGACTCCCCAACTTTGGACATTTTCAAGAGGAGATTGGACTGCCATTTGGCTGGGATGCTGTAGGATTTCCGGCTCAGGCAGGGGGTTGAACTTGATGACCTGTAATAATAAATAAATAAATAAAATAAAAAAGAGCCTGCAAGATAAGAGCTGGGAAGATCATTAGCAGCTAGTTAGGGCTGGGGGGGGGGGGGGAAATAAACCTACATTTAGAGTATAAGACGCACCCAAATTATCAGCCTCTTTTAGGGAGAAAAAAGGTGCATCTTATACTCTGAAAAATACGGTAGTTCACTTCCCCTCATGCATGGAAGGAAATTCTTTTGGTGAAGGAACAAAGCTTGTTTCTGCACCTCGCTGAGGGAGTCCAGCTCTCCTCAGATGGCAACTCTTTCAGCAAGTTTGCAGGGAACAGCTTGCAAGCTTCTTTTCTTATTTCCCATTGACTTTCCGGGTAGCCAGTGGAGAAGATCGGAAATGGCGATCACATGATCACAGGACACGTAGCAACTGTTCATAAGTGCAAACAGAGGTCCAAGCACCCAGAACCCAATCACAGAAACATAGAAACATAGAAGACTGACGGCAGAAAAAGACCTCATGGTCCATCTAGTCTGCCCTTAATATATGTTTATCCCAGGCATGTTTAAATTCAGTTACTGTGGATTTACCAACCACGTCTGCTGGCAGTTTGTTCCAAGGATCTACTACTCTTTCAGTAAAATAATATGTTCTCACGTTGCTTTTGATCTTTCCCCCAACTAACTTCAGATTGTGTCCCCTTGTTCTTGTGTTCACTTTCCTATTAAAAACACTTCCCTCCTGAACCTCCTGACTCTGGGAATAGCAGTGCAACATTTTGTGATGGCCAGAAGTACTTTGTGGGCTTCCTTTCCAAGGCCATTGCAATTCCGTACTGTTGTTAAAACAAACAATTGTAAGTTGAGGATTACTTGCAGTTAATGCAGCTGCATTGTTGAGAAAATAAGAAAACAGAATCATCTTGGATACAAGTACAATTAACTATCATTGGGCCATGATTAACTTACATAGGATTTTTAAAAAAACTAAAAAACAGATATACCCAATATTCAGCCGTTCTGTTGCCAGAGTTTGGCATCCATAGAAAACCTTTGGTGAAATACAACGCATTGCACATTCACAACAGTAACCTTATTAAAGAGCCTTTCAACTTATTGGGAAGTAAGTGCATCACATGCATTCGGTGAAAGTAACTGAACCATTCTAAATAACGTTCTGAATTTAACTAATTGGACTGGAGTATTCCAGCAATGTTGACACCTGCTTACGTTGTTCGTACGTACCTAATTGCTTTAATGGGCAATTTCCTAGTAAGCTTTGCTAATGCAGTGATACAGATGTGTTGTAAGTATTTATCTTGGGTTATGTCACTGTCAGCATTTCAGTGGCATTAACCTTCTCTAATTATTATTGCTGCCCAAAGCATGTGTTTACCTATGGTGTGTGTCAATGTGTATAGAAATAAATGGCAGTAAAAATGTGCTTTTAGTTAATGGACAAAAATAAGAGCAGTATCCTGTCCTGGGATGTTTGTCAGTTCTTCTGTGCATCTTGGAAACCAGAGTTGACCATGTTTTATGCATATGGGTTAGCGAGATTCCCCTTGGCCTGTGAGCATCAACTTCCGTTTTTAATGATATTGGGTTTTTAGTTATAGTTTTTTAATCAATGGATTTGTATCGCGTTGTTTATTGTTATAGTGAGCCACTCCAAGTCTTCAGAGGGGGGCAGCATACAAATCTAATAAATTATTATTATTATTATTATTATTATTATTATTATTATTATTATTATTTCAATACAACACAGCAAACGAGATCACTATGCTGGATTTCGTATTTCATCACCAGTCGGGCGCTTCCCAAGCACCTAAGATTGCGTGATGTAGCGGCGAATTATGTTTGCCGATCCCAGTAAAGCGGCCTTTTGCAATTGACATATGGAGATTTTGTCAATTCCGATGGTTTTCAAATGTCCGCTGAGATCCTTTGGCACTGCGCCCAGCGTGCTAAGTACCACTGGGACCACTTTCACTGGCTTATGCCAGAGTCATTGCAGCTCGATTTTTAGATCTTTGTATTTCACTAATTTCTCTAGCTAGTGAAATTATTATTATGTCAATACAACACAGCAAACGAGATCACTATGCTGGATTTCGTATTTCATCACCAGTCGGGCGCTTCCCAAACACCTAAGACTGAGTGATGTAGCGGCGAATTATGTTTGACGATCCCAGTAAAGCGACCTTTTGCAATTGACAGATGGAGATTTTGTCAATTCCGATGGTGGATATAATAATAATAATAATAATAATAATAATAATTATTATTATTATTATTATTATTATTATTATTATTATTATTATTATTATTATTATTATTCCTTGACAAACTCCAGCCTGAAGATGGTGAATGTGATTTCACCGAAACGTCGCATAGACATGCAAAACATTACACAGGGCAAAACCCGAACTCAGAACAATCTACATATATATATATATATATAAAATCTAAGTTTGAAGCTTAAGCTTAAATACTTTGGGCACAAATAAAAAAGAGAGGAATCATTGGAAAAGACTGTGATGTTGGGAAAGATTGAAGGCAAAAGGAAAAAGGGACAACAGTCTGAGATGGTTAGATAGTGTCATCAAAGCAGTGGGCATGAGTTGGGCAGAATCGGGGAGACAGTGGAGAATGGGGGCAGCTGGTGTGATATGAACACAACTTAGTGACTGAACAATAACGAAAGACTGGAGAATATTCTCAGTTTTGGGGGGGGTTAATGTTGAAAGTTAAATTGGGGAAAAGAAATCACTGCCTGACAAAAATTCAGTAAAGATGGAATCAACCTAATCTTTCGAAAGAGATAATTTCACAATTGAATGCTACTACATGTTCTGTCTGGGTCACTCCAGAAGCCAAGACCAACCCAAAAAGAGAAGCCAGACACACTGGTAAAAGGCAAAGGCAGTTTTATAAAATTCAAGAAAAACACAGGTAACAGAAAATGTCTTCACAAACAGGAAAATGCTATATCTACAGATATATCCACGAAGGCCAAAAGTCCATGCAGCAATACAGAATTCTTGCTGCCAAGCCAAGGCTGTGGATAGCAGACCTACAACTCCCACGGATCTTCCAAAGCTGCTGGGCCACGAGCCAGGAACAGAGACGCTGAGAAACAAGCAGGATAACGTCACGCCAAGCTGATAACACTCCACATGGCTTCAAGGGCTTGCCTGCCTTTTAAACCCTGCTGATGAGGACCACAACCAAACCCAGCTGTTTCTAATTCAATGGTGATAATATTTCTTTAACTGCTCCTTTCGTTGCTCTGAACGTCTCTGTCTCATGTCAATGACAGCTTGTGCGTCATCACCTCCAAGCTACTGGCTGGGGAGAGCCCCCCCCCCCGGGGCTCTCATGCTGTTCTCCTTCATCCCATTCCTGATTTTCCTCTCCCCCGTCCGACTGTTCAGCCCCCTCCTCTGCTCTGTCATCCTCCTCCGGGCATGGAGCCAGCAGAGACACAGCCAGTCCCTGAGCAGCCTCAGGCTGAACCACAACACTACAGAAAATACTTTGGCTAGATTTACTGAGGAGAGGAAGTGGCCTTTGTGCTGCGGTATCTTCCAAATTCAGAACTTTATAGAAAAGAGACAGAATCTGAAATTGCATCATAATAGAGGGCCAGAATAGCTGGTTTAAAATCAGTGTATTGTGATGTAAATCGCATACCAGCTCTTAACTTTTTAAAACTGCTCTCAGTCTTCAAGGAATGCCCTGCATAGAATACTGGTACATGACATTTTAATGTGATTATGATGTATACCTCATTGGCTACATCCAGCGAGAGATATTTCCACTACAAAGATACTTGTAGCGTCCATCTCTCCTGCTGCTACCATAGTCAGCTATCTCATTCTATTGGCTTCTCCTTATCAATGCATAAAATATGTTCTGAGAAGTGCCTGTAATATATATACAGTGATACCTCATCTTACAAACCCCTCGTCATACAAACTTTTCAAGATACAAACCTGGGGTTTAAGATTTTTTTTGCCTCTTCTTCCAAACTATTTTCACCTTACAAACCCAAGCCGCCACCACTGGGATGCCCCGCCTCCAGACTTCTGTTGCCAGCAAAGCGCCCATTTTTGCGCTGCTGGGATTCCCCTGAGCCTCCATGGGAAACCCCACCTCCGGACTTCCATGTTTTTGCGATGCTGCAGGGGAATCCCAGCAGCGCAAAAACAGGCGCTTCGCTGGCAACGGAAGTCCGGAGGTGGGGTTTCCCAGCGAGGGGAGCCTCAGTGAAATAGCAGCATCACAAAAACACGGAAGTCCGGAGGTGGGGTTTTCCATAGAGGGGAGCCTCAGGGGAATCCCAGCAGCGCAAAAACGGGCGCTTCGGCTGGCAAAAGGGGTGAGTTTTCGGCTTGCACGCATTAATCACTTTTCCACTGATTAATATGGGAAACATTGTTTCATCTTATGAACTTTTCACCTTACAAACCTTCTCCCAGAACCAATTAAGTTCGTAAGATGAGGTATCACTGTATATTCTCAGTCATGGATGTCCCAAAGGCACTTTTTCAAGAGGCAACTGGACTTTCTGATTTTTCTTTGAAGTCATTTCGCTTCTCATTCAAGAAGCTTCTTCGGCTCTCACTTCACTTCAAAAGTGACACATCTTCAAAGAAAAACCAAAATCATCCCAGATAAATGCCCAATATCCAAAAAAGGAAAACTAGTTATGCACACATTCTTGAAAAGCTACCTTTTTAGTATTTTTTTGCCTTCAGATAAGAGGTTAGTTATCTAGACTACCTAAAGCTCTAAATGTCGTTTAGAATGTTCCCATTTTTTACTTTGTTCCAGTTAAAAATTGTTTTACCTTGTTCTAGTTACAATAAATAGTGTATTTTCTCCAGATACAACTTTTTCCCTCTTGTTGTGTTGCATTTTAGTAATTCTCTTGCAGTAACCTGGCAAATTTCAATTTTGGTTTGCTTTTTAATAATTAAAGAAATAATCATAATATTAAATGATTCAATTTGAGATGAATGCATAATTATGATTCATTCAAACTTCAATCACAAACTTTCATTTATTTAGTTAGAAAGGATAGTATACTACTCCACCTTTTTCAGCTGCATAGAACTTAAGGTGGGTTTGAAGAATGAAGACAATGCAGAAATAAACAATTTCTAGATTTGAGGGGTTGGAGAGGATATGGCAGCCTAGAAACCTCTTAAAACAAATCCTGCATTTTGTCTTATCATGGTTAAAATTGTGTATTAACATCTGGTTGACCTGCATAAACACACACATCCTCCAAATGTTGAAAGTGACCTGTTATACAATTGAAGACAGGGTGTGTATGTATGCTTGATTCCTGTTTAATATAAAGCATTTTATTAAACAGAATTAAATATGTAGACCTGCTTTGTCTGGGTCCTGGTTTCAAGGAGTATTTTGAGGCATTGTTACAGTAAGGTTATGCTGTATACCAGGGGTCTCCAAACTTTTTACACAGGGGGCCAGTTCACTGTCCCTCGGACTGGTGGAGGGCCGGACTATGAAAAAAAACTATGAACAAATCCCCATGCAAACTGCACATACCTTGTTTTAAAGTAAAAAACAAAATGGGAACGTACTATTTAGAGGGGGGAGAAGATCTGAAATTCATATATGTTTATGTTTTGTTTTTAATTTTCTTTTGTCAACATCTGATTGGGTATACAAGGTTTTCTTGGCTTATGAAAAATGTATAAAGAAAGAAGGAAGCACTTTGGCATAATGGTTAATAAGTTAGAAATATAATTGGTGTTGCACTTTTTGAAGGAACATTAAGGAGGGAATTTAATTAAAAGAAAATGAATGTAACTGGATGACAAAATTAGAAAAAAAAACTTTTTGCAACTTTTTTGATTATTGATATTAGTTACTAACAAAATACCGCATTTTATTCATTGAAAATTAGATGGTACACTGTGTTGTTTGAATGTATGTTGAGAGAAAAATAAAAAAATTTACCCCCCCAAAACAGTCCTTCCTTCCTCTGTCCCTCCTTTCATTTCATTCTTCCTTCCTTCCTTCTTTCCTTCCTTCCTTCCTTCATTCCTCTGCACTTCTCCTTCCCTCCCGCTCTTTCCCTTTTCTTTCTTTCTTTCTCTCTCTTTTCCCTGTGCTCTTGTCACTCACTGGCGGGCCAGATAAATGGCCTCAGTGGGCCGCATATGGCCCACGGGCCGTAGTTTGGGGACTGCTGCTGTATACCCTACTGTGTAGTGGAACCTGCAATTCAGGGCCACAGTGGTATTTCCGAATATCTCCGAGACCGCCTTCTGCCACATGAATTCCAGCGACCGGTTAGGTCCCACAGAGTTGGCCTTCTCCGGTCCCGTTGACTAAACAATGGTCGGGCGAAACGTGGCCTCCAGGAAGGACGTCTTCGTGATGTCAAAGCTCCGCCCATGGAATTCCCTATTGGGATTCCCCACCTCCTTTCCAGCCTCCAGATCAGCCGAAAACGCCGCTGCCAATCGCAAAAACGGCGCTCCGCTGAGCACCGCCACCTGGCTGTAACCTTATTAAACAGCTGGGCGCTTCTCGGCGGCCTCTGGAACCTGAACCTGAACCCGAACTTCTAGGTTCGGGTTCGGGAGAACGCCGAGAAGTCCCCCTGCTGTTTAAGAAGGTGACAGGTGGGCGGCAGCGCTTCTCGGCCTCCTGAACCCGAAAAGTTCGGATTTGGGTTCAGGAGAATGCTGAGAAACACCCCCTGCTGTTTTAAAAGGTGACAGCCGGGCAGCGGCGCCCAGCGGAGCGCCATTTTGCGATCTGCGGTGGGTTCGTAAGGCGAAAAAAGTTCATAAGAAGAGGCAAAACATTTTTGAACCCCGGGTTCGTATCTTGAAGTGTTTGTATCTTGAAGTGTTCGTATCACGAGGGGTTCGTATCACGAGGTACCACTGTATTAGATTTGTTTATTGTATACTGTTTTATTGTTGTTGTGAGCCGCCCTGAGTCTGAGACTGTGGCATTTCCTTAATGACTGCTGGAAAAATTCCCCAAAAATGGGTCTGGTCACATGATGCCTCAACTTACAACCTTAATTTTGGGCTTAATTGATTGTGTATTTCATATTGAGCACCTGGGGATGAACACGAATTCCAGGAGATATGTACAAACTGAAATATCGTGTAACCTTGACAGTTTTAAAGGGCATTAACCATTAGTTTCTTAACAGCATTCCTATTGAGTTTGAATGTTCAGCGTCATAGAAACATAGAAACATAGAAGACTGACAGCAGAAAAAGACCTCATGGTCCACCTAGTCTGCCCTTATACTATTACCTGTATTTTATCTTACAATGGATATATGTTTATCCCAGGCATGTTTAAATTCAGTTACTGTGGATTTACCAACCATGTTTGCTGGAAGTTTGTTCCAAGGATCTACTACTCTTTCAGTAAAATAATATTTTCTCATGTTGCTTTTGATCTTTCCCCCAACTAACTTCACATTGTGTCCCCTTGTTCTTGTGTTCACTTTCCTATTAAAAACACTTCCCTCCTCAACCTTATTTAACCCTTTAACATATTTAAATGTTTCGATCATGTCCCCCCTTTTCCTTCTGTCCTCCAGACTATACAGATTGAGTTCATTAAGTCTTTCCTGATACGTTTTATGCTTAAGACCTTCCACCATTCTTGTAGCCCGTCTTTGGACTCGTTCAATTTTGTCAATATCTTTTTGTAGGTGAGGTCTCCAGAACTGAACATAGTATTCCAAATGTGGTCTCACCAGCGCTCTATATAAGGGGATCACAATCTCCCTCTTCCTGCTTGTTATACCTCTAGCTATGCAGCCAAGCATCCTACTTGCTTTTCCTACCGCCCGACCACACTGCTCACCCATTTTGAGACTGTCAGAAATCACTACCCCTAAATCCTTCTCTTCTGAAGTTTTTGCTAACACAGAACTGCCAATTATTAAAGGGATTGGAGACCTTCCAGCTTAATGAACAAATGGTCCCACTCATTGTAAAAGGGAAAGGCACCTGTAATATTTCCTTTTCTCATTTCCTATTACAATAACAAACTAGTTCCCTAGAAGCCTCACAGAGCAGTTAAGTAAACATATCACACATCCAGTGTGAAATTGTTCTTTTTTAAAAAATAATGAATAAAGGGATTGTTATAAGGTTCACTTGTCTTTTGGTTGTAACGATAGCGATGTGGGCATGTATCCTGGCCTAAAGTAAAGAACATGAAAAATCCGGCACGGAATGTCTCTGCCTGTTTTATTTTGCGCTGTTTGCCGGTGGTGGAGTGTTTGATTTCTGTTCATTGTTAATTTAATTGCCTGTGATGGTGAGAAATAAGATGGCAGTATATCGGTCTATGTAAGCAAATGGCTAATGCTTGCGTTTGTCATTGTACAGATTTCCTTTTGAGAACCTTATGGGGGGGGGGGTTGGGGGTAATGGCTGTTTCATGTCAGTCTCAGTCCAAAGTCCTGATTTCGGTGGAGATAATTCGAAACCTAAATAAACTGCAAAGTTATTTACAGCCTTCGCTAATTAGGATCTTCAGGGACCGTTCCATTTTCTCAGTGTTTCACTCTTATTTTCTGTTGTGCAGTATCAGACTATGATTAAATTGTTGATGGCCGCTCAAAGTAAATTTCTCAAATATCCCCTTAATGTGAATAATGAGATCCCCTGCAAAACTCAACTGCCTGTTATGCCTTTTCATATCCAGGATAATAGTTGTATTATAAGTATTTTGTGCCTTCCACTGCCCTTTAGCATTAGTACCAGAATTGGGTTCGTACTGGTACAGTCCATTCTGCCTTTCCAGTAGCAGCCCGCCAATTGCGTAATTTGTGCTCAACGGCTCTGGTACCGTCTTTGTTGGTACATTGCGTATGCCACCTTTTTCCCTGAATTTTCCCCCCTTTTTTTCCCTTCCTACTTCCTGCAATAAGCCACAGCAATAATAATAATAATAATAATAATAATAATAACAACAACAACAACAACAACAATAATAAAAAATTAGATTTGTATGCCGCCCCTCTCCGAAGACTCGGGGCGGCTCACAACATAACAGCAATACAATATAAATACAAATCTAATGTTAAAAATTTTTAAAAACTAATTTAAAATACATTGTTATAAAAAAACTAATCTGCTACACAATCATACACACTGAGTCCGACTGAACATAAACATAATAAAGGTCAGCGAAAAAAGGAGAGGGGACGATTAATCATTTATTGTAATTTTAAGAAATGCCCTCAATTTAGGACCACAATTGGAATTTCCATTGATAAGCAATAGTGTTGGGCGAACCGAACCCGCAAAGTTCAGGTTCATACCGAACTTTGTGCGGTTTGGTATACCGAACCCGAACCCGAATTTTTGCAAAAGTTTGGGATCAGGTTCGGGGAAGCGCCACCGCCCTGCTGTCAACTTCCAGAACAGCTGGGGTGCTTCCTGGCGCTCTCCCGAACTCAAACTTTTCCCGAACTTCCGAGTTTGGCATTCGGGAGACCGCTGAGAAGCGCCCCGGCTGTTTCTGAAGGTGACAGCTGGGCGGCAGTGCTTCCCAGGACAGCCAGGGAGCTGTCAGATAGTCGGGAGGTGCAAAAGGAGGTGGGGAATCCCACAAGGAGATTCCGGGGTGGAGCTTTGAATTCACTGAGACGTCCTTCCTGGAGTCCTCGTTTCAGCCAGCCAGGAAGGACGTCTCAGTGATGTCAAAGCTCCGCCCCCGGAATCTCCTTGTGGGATTCCCCACCTCCTTTTTCGCCTCCCGACCAGCCGACAGCTCCCCGGCTGTCCTGGGAAGTGTCGCCGCCCAGCTGTCACCTTCAGAAACAGCCAGGGCGCTTCTCAGCGGTCCCCCGAATGCCGAACTCAGAAGTTCAGCAAGGGTTCGGTTTCAGGTGCCAAACCCGAACTTTTTAAAAAATTTGGGCGCCGAATCCGAACCCGAACTTCATTGGGTTCACCCAACACTACTAAGCAATGCAGTTCTTAAGTGAGTCACATCCAATTTTACAATAAAATAAACTTCAGGGATGAAATGAGGGGTCCTTGGTGCTCTCCGAGATTAGCTGTGTACTGATGTTACTTAGCTTGTGTAATAAAACATCTGCAAGAAAACAACCTCAGTGTTAATCCTGATGAAGTCTGAAAACATGCGATTCCTGAAACAGTGAGTTATCGGTACAGAAAGTTCATCGCTGATTTATGGAATATTATTAGCAAAAATATATCCATATTTTGATTTTCCAGTATCTGATGCTAAGAGACATTAGCTTGACCAGCAAGCACTTGTAAAAAATTCCAGTACGCCAATGATAAGATATATTTAGTCAAAGAAGCTATTGGATAATGTTTTTTTTAAAAATTGACTATGATGACTATGATGGACAGCGGTGAATAAGATAGCAGTTTTCCAATATTAGTGAGGGTATCACCAAAAAGAGTAGGTTAATCTATTCTCCAAAGAACTAGAGATCAGGATAAGAACTAACAGATGGAAGCTTATCAAAGAGAGATACAACTTAGAATTAAGAAAAAAAAATCCTGACTTTTTAAAAAAAAATTATTATTACAGTGTTCCCTCAATTTTCACGGGTTCGAACTTCGTGAATAGCCTATACCATGGTTTTTTTAAAAAATCTTAATTAAAAAACACTTCACAGTTTTTTTTCTATACCACGGTTTTTCCCACCCGATGACGTCATACGTCATCGCCAAACTAATAATTTTTGCAAATAAATAACAAAAAAAATAATTATTGCTAATAAATAATTATGTTTATAAATATCAGGATCACTAAGTGTCTTATTCAATGTTGAGTACCAGTGATAATGGTGAGTAAATGGTTGTTAAGGGAATGGGAAATGGTAATTTAGGGGTTTAAAGTGTTAAGGGATGGCTTGTGATACTGTCCACAATCAAAAAATGGTGTATTTACTTCCGCATCTCTACTTCACGGAAATTCGACTTTTGCGGGCATCCCCTGCGAAAATCGAGGGAACACTGTATTATTTATATTGATGGTCTTTGACTGTAATAATGGTCTATTTATTCATTTAATCCTGACTGAGAACAATTAATCGAATGGATTTACCTTTAAAAGTTGTGGGTGCTTCAACACTGCAAGTTTTTAAAAAGAGACAGAATTGGATCTGCTTGGGCAGGGGATTGGACTAGAAAACCTCCAAGATCCCTTTCAACTTTGATATTCTGTAAGAATAGATTTTTGTCTCTAGCTTTTGTCTTTGTAAAAAAAAAAAAACCCAAAAAACTTTTCCTTGTACTTAGGGACCCATAATTCTTTAGGAGTGCAATTCTCTTTGGTTCTCAAATTTGTTTGTGGTTTTAGGTTAATTAGTGGCTTTCTGCACAGGAATTCCTTGGGAGTTTATTGGCTATTCCTCTAAATTTGTGAGCACTTTAAAACTTTATGCCTATCTTTAGTGTAGTAAAGCTAATTGGATAAATTAAACAAATGGATCCCATTTATAAAGCCTGGTTGATCTCTTAAAATAGCACATGGTTTGTTCTTTGTTTTTTCCCTACAAATAAATGTGAAAGTCTCTTTGTATTGTCTTTCAGGTAAGAATATATATCTCCAAAATTCTATGGGACTCAGAATTTGAATAACAAGTAACAGAGTTGGAAGGGACCTTGGAGGTCTTCTAGCCCAACTCTAGTCCTACTCAGTCTTATACCATTTCAGAACAAATGGTTGGCCAATTTCTTCTTGAAAACCTCCAGTGTTGGAGCACCCATGATTTCTGCAAGCAACTTATTCTGCTGTTAGTTTTGTTAGGAAATGTCTCCTTAGTTCTAGGTTGCTTCCTTCCTTGATTAGTTTCCACCCATTGCCTCTTGTCCTGCCTTCAGGTGCTTTGGAGAATAGGTTTATTTATTTATTGTTAGAGTTGGAAGGGACCATGCGGGTCATCAAGTCCAACCCCCTGCCTAAGCAGGAACCCTATAGCATCCCAGCCAAATGGCAGTTCAATTTCCTCTTTAAAATGTCCATAGTATTGGAGTTCACAACGTCCGCTGGTAGGTTGCTCCACTGGTTGATCGTTCTGACCGTCAGGAAGTTCTTCCTTATTTCCAGGTTGAATCTCTCCTTGGTCAGCTTCCATCCGTTGTTCCTCGGTGCCCTGGAGAATAAAGTGATCCCCTCCTATTTGTGGCAACCCCTCGTATACCTGTAGACTGCTGTCATGTCCGCTCTGGCCTTCATTTTCTCTAGGCTATCCATGCCCAGTTCCCGCAGTCTCTCTTCGTAAATCTTGGTTTCTAGACCCCTGATCATTTTGGTTGCTCTTTTCTGCACTTCTCCAGAGTTTCAATGTCTCTTTTGAAGTGTGGTGACCAGAACTGAACCCAGTACTCCAGGTGAGGTCTGACCAGGGTGTAGTAGAATGGTATTAAGACTTCCCTGGTCTTGGAGTGTATTCCCCTGTTGATGCAGCTTAGGATTGTATTGGCTTTTTTGGCTGCTGCTGCACATTGTTGGCTCATGTTTAGTTGATTATCCACCAAGACTCCGAGATCTCTTTCGCAGTTGCTACTGCTAAGAGGGGTTTCTCCCAGGTTGTATGTGTGAGTTGATTCCCTCTTCTCCCTCTCTCTCAAGAATACTGATTTGATAATTGGACTGATGTTAAGATTTTGTCACTGATTTAGAAGTGGTGTAGTTGTTTTATGACTCTGTCACGAGCTGCTTTATTGTTTTATAATCTATGGCATGTTCAGCCTATATATCAAAAAATGTGCATGAGGGTTCCTTTCATATTCTGAACAGAAGTAGTATTAGAACTGTACCAAGCTGACACTTCTTTGCACTGTTTGATGAGTTCAAAAGTCTGGATTTTTTTGGCAGAAGGCAATACCAAATCATTCTTCAAGCTAACTTACTCGAGTTTTTGTAGGTGTATGCTCTGTGACTCTGAACATGATGTTCTTGTATTGATTTGATTTGATTTGATTTGTATGCCGCCCCTCTCCGAAGACTCAGGGAGGCTTACAGTACATTAAAGAAGTTGATTTGTGTTAAGTTGAAAGTTTTGTAAGCAAACTTTAGTTAAGAATTTCCCTCCCTCTCTACCCCCCCCTTTTATTTATTTCCTGCCTTTATTATTTTTACAAATTATTCAAGGCAGTGAATATATTCAACATACCTTCTTCCTCCTAGTTTCCCCACAACAACACTGTGAGATGGGTTGGGCTGAGAGAAGATGACTTGCCCACCTTGGTTTTCATAGCTAAAGTGGGACTTGAACTCACAATCAGCTACTTTCTAGTTTGATTTCTTAACCACCAGAGTGACTGGCTCTGTCTATCACAGTGTTTTTCAACCAGTGTGCCGCGGCACACTAGTGTGCCGTGAGATATGGTCAGGTGTGCCGCGGAGCTCAGAGAGAGAAAGAAAGCAAGAGAGAGAGAAAGAAAGAGAAAGAAAGAAAGCAAGAGAGAGAGAGAAAGAAAGAAAGAGAGAAAGAGAACAAGAGAAAGAAAGCAAGAGAGAGAGAAAGAGAACAAGAGAAAGAAAGCAAGAGAGAGAGAAAGAGAGAGAGGGAAGGAGAGAGAGAGAAAGACACAGAGGGAGTTAGGGAAGGAGAGAGAAAGAGAGCAAAAAAGAGACGAAGGTAGAGAAAGAAAGAGGGATGGAGAGAGAGAAAGAAAGAGGAAGGAAGGGAGAGAAAGAGGGAGAGAGAAATAGAGCGAAAGGAAGAGAGAAAATATTTTTGTCCAAACTTTTTTTAGCCCCCCACCCCACCCCGCTCAATGTGCCCCAGGGTTTCATAAATGTAAAAAATGTGCCGCGGCTCAAAAAAGGTTGAAAATCACTGGTCTATCATATATAAACCCAGCACGTAGTATAATCATGGTTGAGAATCTTTATCGATGGATTTTCCCACACATGGATCCCTTGATGGGTGGACTATACTGATCATAACTTTTGGTCATTAATCAAATAGGCTGAGGACAATAGGAACCATAAAAATAACATTGGGGGGATTCAGAATTGATTCATATCCAATTCAGAGACAGTAAAGTGCTCAGATTGGGGGGAAAATGGGTCATATTTAGCCACATCGCCATCTCTCTCCAGGCTCCATATATACAGACCTCACCTACAAAAAGATATTGACAAAATTGAACAGGTCCAAAGACGGGCTACAAGAATGGTGGAAGGTCTTAAGCATAAATCATATCAGGAAAGACTTAATGAACTCAATCTGTATAGTCTGGAGGACAGAAGGAAAAGGGGGGACATGATCGAAACATTTAAATATGTTAAAGGGTTAAATAAGGTCCAGGAGGGAAGTGTTTTAATAGGAAAGTGAACACAAGAACAAGGGGACACAATCTGAAGTTAGTTGGGGAAAAGATCAAAAGCAACATGAGAAAATATTATTTTACTGAAAGAGTAGTAGATCCTTGGAACAAACTTCCAGCAGACGTGGTTGGTAAATCCACAGTAACTGAATTTAAACATGCCTGGGATAAACATATATCCATTCCAAGATAAAATACAGGAAATAGTATAAGGGCAGACTAGATGGACCATGAGGTATTTTTCTGCCGTCAGTCTTCTATGTTTCTATGTTTCTACAGATAGGAACTTAGAAGGCCAAAGCAAGTACAGCTGTCAGAGTAATCCAGAAATTTGTTGTAAGGCCACCCTGAACTCCCATGGGATTGGGTGGCATAAAAGTCAATCAAATTAAATCAAGATCTTCCTTAAGAGAATATTGTGGAGATTAGAGTAACATGGGTGTAGAGCTGTGAACATGGCCTGTTCTCACTTTCTATACCGTATGTGCTGACTTAATTAGTGCTATGCAACTTTTCTTAGTTGAAGGAGGATATAAATAGTGCCTTAACAATCTATAACAGTGATGCCGAACCTTTTCTTGGCTCGAGTGCCAAAAGGGGGCTTTCATGAATCCTTGGGAGAACGAAAACGGCTGAAAAGAAGGCCGAAAAATCAGCTGGAAGATTGCTTGCTCTCAGATATGGCTCCGTGTGTCACCTGCGGCACAGGTTCACCATCTCTGGTCTATAGTGTTCGGAAACTTCAGATCATGCAGAATGCAGCTGCGAGAGCAATCATGGGCTTCCCAAGGCATGCCCATGTTACACCAACACTCCGCAGTCTGCATTGGTTGCCGATCAGTTTCCAGTCACAATTCAAAGTGTTGGTCATGACCTATAAAGCCCTTCATGGCACCGGACCACAATATCTCCGGGACCGCTTTCTGCCGCACGAATCCCAGCGACCGGTTAGGTCCCACAGAGTTGGCCTTCTCTGGGTCCCGTCGACTAAACAATGTGGCGGCCCCGACTCTCTGGAACCAGCTCCCCCCGGAGATTAAAACTGCCCCCACCCTCCTTGCCTTCCGTTAACTCCTTAAAACTCACCTCTTCCATCAGGCATGGGGGAATTGAGGCATTCCCCCCTCCCCCGGGCCTATACAATTTATGGTATGTCTGTGTGTATGTCTGGTTTAACAATGGGTTTTTTTAAAAAAATTAAATTTATTAGATTTGTTGTGAATTGTTTTATTATATGTTGTGAGCCGCCCTGAGTCTACGGAGAGGGGCGGCATACAAATCTAATAAATGAAGGAATGAAGGAATGAAGGAATAAATAAATAAATAAAACCCCAAAGTTCTGACTCCGAGATTGAGCGAAAACTTTTTTTAACAGATATTTTTTATTATTTGTAATATTTATTTTCTCTCTCTCCAGAAGGGAAACTGAAATGATTTGAAGGAGAGATTAAAAAGTACATTATACACTATAAGCTTTTTTTTATAGGGATATTGAACACCCCAACACTCTGTAACATTACTGATTGAAGTCTTGATTATTCACATCTACCAAACGGAGCCAAAGAATGAGTAAAACGCTCTTACATATATAGGTATTAATATTTATTAGTTGAGGTTCTCCTTTCCAGTTTTGGTTTATTGTTAATCTGTAACTTTTTTCGGTGTGCGATTAAGAATTCTTCTGTAGCCTGGATGATATTATTGTAATTACATTCAGATGCATAGTTTTCATGTACATAGTTTACTCAGAAAATCTTTTGCCAAACAAGCATGGAAAACAGCTCTGCCTTTCATTGTTGTTTTGGGGTTCCTCTGTTTTGGCCTTTTGTATCTTCAAAGCTATAAAATACTGTAACACAATGTTGTGTTGTATTTCTAATACGACAGGCATTTATTTTAAAAAGATGTTAGAAATCACCTAATAAAATATTTATTCATAAAAGTTCCATATTTAATTGGCAAAGACACAGAACTGAATACTCAAGTTTACTACCTTATGACGGTCTTGGTATGTTCGGGTTTCTTCCCGTGTAGGATTTGGAAATTTCTGGCGACGTTTCGATGAGGTCCCACTCATCATCTTCAGGCTGGTGTTTCTGTCCTTGTTCTAAGGCGAACACCTTAGAGTGTTCGCCTACACAGGAAGAAACCCGAATATACCAAGACCGTCATACCTGTACCCGTGAAAATCTACGAAAACATATATATAATTTTTATTGGCCAAGTGTGATTGGACACACAAGGAATTTGTCTTGGTGCATATGCTCTCAGTGTACATAAAAGAAAAAGATACATTTGTCAAGAATCATGTGGTACAACACTTAATTATTGTCATAGGGGTCAACTAAGCAATGAAGAAACAATCAATATTAATAAAAATCTTAAGATACAAGCAACAAGTTACAGTCATACAGTCCTAAGTGGGAGGAAAAGGATGATAGGAATGATGAGAAAAACTAGTAGAAATAGAAGTGCAGATTTAGTAAAAAGTCTGACAGTGTTGAGGGAATTATTTGTTTAGTAGAGTGATGGCATTCGGGTAAAAACTGTTCTTGTGTCTAGTTGTCTTGGTGTGCAGTGCTCTGTAGCGACGTTTTGAGGGTAGGAGTTGAAATAGTTTATGTCCAGGATGCAAGGGGTCAGTAAATATTTTCCCCACCCTCTTTTTGACTCGTCAGTATACAGGTCCTCGATGGAAGGCAGGTTGGCAGTCATTGTTTTTTCTGCAGTTCTTTCTATATTTCTTTCCAGCCCTAACCAGGTGCTAACAATGTTCCTAGATCTTACCAGCTTGCAAAATCTTTCATTGTTACACTTTGCGAATGATGTTTTCTAAGCTCTAAGTCTTTTCAGGTTTTTTTTTCCATTGCTCTACTAGCTTCATCCAATAGTTTTTAACTAGCTTCATTAATTTTGCTTATTGTGTATATTAAATTTATCTTTTTTTTGTTTCCTAGTATCAAAGTATTTGTAGTTTGCAGTTTCATTGTACAGATAGTCCCTGATTTAGGAAGGGTCATTTAGTGACTATTCAAAGTTATAACGGGCCTTCCCAGGGCTATCTAAGACCTGGATATGAAGTTCTTATGGTGGTTACGTGATTACATTTTTGGCACTTATCTACTGACCCTCATTTATGACCATTTGCAGTGTTCTGTAGAGTCACGTAACTACAATTTGCAATGGTTTTGACCAGAAATCTGTATACTTCCTGTTTTAGAAAAACTACCCATGGATTCACTTAATGACTGCTTAACAACCGCCACAAAAACTGTTTAAAATCAAACATAGTTAAATGGTGACCTGCTTAACAACCAGCACTGCTTACAACTGTAATTTTGGACACAATTTTAGTTGTAAGTCAAGGACTACCTGCACATAGTCATACTTACGCAGTGCATTTGTTATAAATCCTGACTTGAAATGAGATGTAGTTTGGCAACAATAAATGTAGTTCTTTAAATTCCCACGATCACTCGTAACAGTAGGGCTGCCTCTGAGATTTTTTTTTTTCATTGTTAGGAGGGACATATTGTCTACGAATTCTTGTAAATCTATAAGGAAATGCAAATTTAAGGGACCTAAAACTGAACCCAGGAACATTGAGTTGTATACAAAAATTATTTACATTCTCGGGTCATGAATATATGTTTATTGTCTTCCAAAAGAGTATTTCCATCCCTTTTAGAATTGCTTCAAATCACTTCTTGGCATTTAGAAGCATTTCATAGAATCTGCTCCACAGATGTAGAACCCACCACTTTAATAGAATAAAATAGAATAGAATTTTATTGGCCAAGTGTGATTGGACACACAAGGAATTTGTCTTGGAGCACATGCTCTCAGTGTACATAAAAGAAAATATGAGTTCATCAACAATCATAAGGCACAACACTTAATGATAGTCTGGGTACAAATAAGCAATCAAATCACATTAGGAACCAATCAATATAAATCGTACAACACTTAATGACAGTCCGGGTACAAATAAGCAATCAAATCATATTAGGAACCAGTCAATATAAATCATAAAGATACAAGCAACAAGGTTACAGTCATACAGTCATTTGTGGGAGGAGATGGGTGATGGGAACGATGAGAAGATTAATAGTAGTGCAATAACTGTAGTACAGTGTTTCCTCGATTTTCGCAGGTTCGAACTTCGCGAACGGCTATACCACGGTTTTTCAAAAATATTAATTAAAAAATACTTCGCGGTTTTTCCCCCTATACCACGGTTTTTCCTGCCCGATGACATCATACATCATCGCCAAACTTTCGTCCGCCTTTAATAAATATTTTTTTTAATAAACTTTAATAAATAAACATGGTGAGTAATCATCTGAATGGTTGCTAGGGGAATGAGAAATTGCAGTTTAGGGGTTTAAAGTGTTAAGGAAAGGTTTGTGATACTATTCATAGCCAAAAATAGTGTATTTATTTCCGCATCTCTGCTTCGCCGAAATTCGACTTTCACAGGCGGTCTCGGAACGCATCCCCCGCGAAAATCGAGGGAACACTGTAAATAGTTACTTAAGTGATTAAATCCGGATTAAACACTATAAGATGTTATCACTATTTTTTTGTATTTCTGTTATTTGGAATCCTTCCATTCTTTATCAGATCAGAACTTCCACCTCCTTCTGGTCAGCCCTTCTCACCGAGTCAGTCCGTCCTTCTCCTTAAATTTTTATCTTGCCTCCCTTCACTCAACTGCACTCCTCACCTCCTTCTGAGATAAATCATCAAAACTGCTTTCGTCCATTCTTTGCTTCTCTCTTACACAGTTGTCATCGGTCCCAATCGGCCATAAAGACCGATTCTTTTCTCCACTGGTTTTAAGAGTGCCGCTCCTCTCCGCCCAGATAGTTTAAAGCTACCCGGTGTCTCCAGAGCTTCCTCTTTGCTTTATCGACCTCTATGGGATCTGGTTTCAGAAGTGGCATTTCACTTCTCACCCGCTCCGTGATGACATCACCTCTCACAATGTCCCACTTAAGTCCTATTCATTGTTTGATTGTTCATCACTGAATTTTGTATCAAATTCTGTATGTGGAACATTACGTCCATGTTTACGGCCTTCTCAAGACAGCAGACCAGAAAGGTGAATCATGGGTACTTTATGCTAAGTTAAATCTGTCTGTCTGTCTGTTTGTCTCTGTCTCTCTCTCTGTCTCTCTCTCTCTATATATATATATCTATCTAATCTATCCATCTATCTATCTATCTATCTTATCTATCTATCTATCTATCTATCTATCTATCTAATCTATCCATCTATCTATCTATCTAATCTATCCATCTATCCATCTATCCAATCTATCCATCCATCCATCCATCCATCCATCCATCCATCCATCCATCTATCTATCTATCTATCTATCTATGAGTCTGCCTGGCTGATGATGGACTTAAACTGTGCCTCTCTGGTCCCAGTAACCATTGTACCACCATGATTCTTTGGGCATTTGATTTTTGCTTATTGTAACTCCTGTTTATTATTTTTTCTTTAAAAAATTTCAAAATTTTATCTAAAAACTCAATAGTTACCCAGTTAAAATTTAGCATTGGATAGAATTTGAAGGAAAAAAGAATTTGACTTGGGGGAAAAAAAGATTCACCTTGTAGCTGTTCCCTTTATGGCTTAACAAGAAGGAGATACATACGTATCTCTCACATTTTATTAATTGGATTGATTAAAAGTTAATTGTATTTATGGCTTGCATCAGAAGGAAAATTAGACATTTGTCTGCATGTTTGTTTGTATGTATGTATGTATGTATTATGTATAGGTATGTAATAGAATATACTTACCATCATACCTATACATAATGCATAATGATTTGCATTATTTTTGTGTTTTTTACCCAGAACTGTAAGAACATGGGATGTCACTAATGAGAAAAACCATAAAACTGTGTTTAAACCACGTTCAGCTCAAGGTAAAAGGGTGATTCCAACAAGCTGCACCTACAGCAGAGATGGTAAACTTATTGCAGCTGGCTGCCAAGATGGGTCCATCCAGATCTGGGATAGGAATATGAATGTAAGTAATCACATTTTCCTAATTCGAATTGACAGTATGATATACAGTGATATCTCATCTTACGAACTTAATTGGTTCCGGGACGAGGTTCGTAAGGTGAAAAGTTTGTAAGACGAAACAATGTTTTTATAGGAATCAATGGAAAAGCGATTAATGCGTGCAAGCCCAAAACTCACCCCTTTTGCCAGCATATAATGAAACTCTCTCATATACTACGTTTTACCTTTTAAGTTGCACTATTGAAATAAATGAACTTTTGCACAATATTCTAATTTTTCAAGTTTTAACCTGCATATTCAGATATACTAACTTGTGGTGATCTATTTTATTTCTTTCTCAATTCAGCCAAAAGTTTAATATTCAATATTTAATATTCAAGCTCTCTGGTTTTTGAATTGTTTCAGGTAATGATTTTCATCTAAGCTGATGGCAAGGTGGTAGAAATGTGACAACTTCAATTTACAATACAGTGATACCTCGTCTTACAAACGCCTCGTCATACAAACTTTTCGAGATTCAAACCCAAGGTTTAAGGGGTTTTTGCCTCTTCTTACAAACTATTTTCCCCTTACAAACCCACTGCTGCCACTGGGATGCCCCACCTCCAGACTTCCGTTGCCAGCGAAGCACGCTTTTTTGCACTGCTGGGATTCCCCTGAGGCTCCCCTCCATGGGAAACTCCACCTCTGGACTTCTGTGTTTTTGTGATGCTGCAGGAAAATCCCAGTAGTGCAAAAACGGGTGCTTCGCTGGCAACGGAAGTCCGGAGGTGGGGTTTCCCAGCAAGGGGAGCCTCAGTGAAATCGCAGTATCACAAAAACACAGAGGTCCGGAGATGGAGTTTTGAGGACTTTGGTGTTTTTGCGATGCTGCAAATTCACTGATGCGCCCTTCGCTGGGAAACCCCACCCCCGGACCTCCGTTGCCAGCGAAGCACTCGTTTTTCCGATGCTGGGATTCCCCTGCTGGGATTCCCCTGCAGCATCGCAAAAACACAGATGTCCGGATGTGGGGTTTCCTATGGAGGGGAACCTCAGGGGAATCCCAGCAGCTCAAAAGTGGGTGCTTCTGCTGGCAAAAGGGGTGAATTGCACGCATTAATCACTTTTCCATTGATTCCTAAGGGAAACAATGTTTCATCTTACAAACTTTTCACCTTAAGAACCTCATCCCAGAACCAATTAAGTTTGTAAGACAAGGTATCACTGTATATGCTAAATTCTATGGGGAAATATAATTTATTGATTTGCCACAACACAGGATTCCACCATGATTGTAACATATCTACCTTTTGATTTTATAGCACAGGAGGGGGGAGACATACATACTGTAAATGTTATACTTTTCAGAATGCTTCATATTTAACAATGTAAGGCTGTTGGGAACTGAGTAACCGACTGATTACTGATTATCCACCTTTCAAATTTGCAACACAGAAGAGGGAAATTTAAGTATTCTTTATTTATTTCTTTTTTTAAAAATTGCCTTTTATTAAAACTTCAGTGTGGCGAACCATCATAAAGCACAATGGAATGTATTTTATTCATTTACTGTATGTTGAATCCAAGGCGCTCTGAAATATTAATACACACAGCAGCTGAAATCAATAAATTTTTGAAAAAGTCTCTACACTGCTCAGTGTTAGAATCGCAGAAACTATGCCTGCAAGGCAAAAGCCTTACAGAATGGTCAAGTATTCTGTTTTTATATCCTTTCCCAAGGTATATAAGCTAGGCAATACCTTTAAAACTCTGCTTCATAACAGAGATGGTGAGATGGACTTCAAACAAATTTAATCATCGATAACAAATAAATAAAAACTAGAGGGAAAGCAGGGAGGAGGGGGGAACGGGTTCCTTGCTTTGACCAAATGGAAAATGTGAGTTGAGCGAAGCACAATCTTGCCATGTTTGTAGAACTGCTCTAGCTTGTTTATCTTAGACAAAAACGAAGCTTTTCATTCAAAGATAACATGATGTTTATCACAGGATTATTAGAAAAACTAACTACAGTAATCCTTCTTTTCGGAGACAAATGTCTTGCTACAGCTTTTTAAAATGATAGTTCATATGCAAGGTATCTCTGGGTTAAGAAAGCTAATTTACCTTTTGGAGGACAGGGAAATATACTTTAGCACAGACTGTGGTAGCATGCTGTGTAATAAAACAATAAACTAGGTCTGAAAAGTGGTAGCCATCTCAAGCATTTCTTGGTTTATTAAAGTTCTAGTGGCAGGAAGAGTGATTCTTAACCACCTAATTTGCCTTCTCCAAGTCCTTTAGTTTTGTCATCTCCCCCCCCCCCCGATATTCATTCTACATTTATATTGTTGCATGAGAAAAAGTTTCCTAGAGTGCCTTCCGTCCCCTGTCCTATTGCTCTCCTATATCTCCTAAACCTTTCTTCTATTCCTATATCTCTTCTTCTATTCTTTCATTGATATGTTCTATTACTATATCTTCTTTTCTATTCTTTCTTAGATATATTTTACTATGAGTATCTCCTCTATAACCTTCATCATGTATTTTACTGTGTGTGTGTGTGTGTGTGTGTGTGTGTGTGTTCCAACTACTCAGGATATCACGCCTAATCTACAACCATTAACTAATCAGCATACCTCAGCTACATCAACGACCCCAATTGTTACCCCACTGACTCACCAGGAAGTTTCTACACAGCAGGCAATTGCTGAGCCATCAAACCACACCCAGCCACCAGTATTTATAGAAGGAAGGCAGCTTAGGTCTCGCAGTGTTCGCCTTAGAACAAGGACAGAAACACCAGCCTGAAGATGACGAGTGAGACCTCGTCGAAACGTCGCCAGAACAGAGCGACACCTGAGCTGCCTTCCTTCTATAAATACTGGTGGCTGGGTGTGGTTTGATGGCCCAGCAATTGCCTGCTGTGTAGAAACTTCCTGGTGAGTCAGTGGGGTAATACCTGGGGTCGTTGATGTAACTGAGGTATGCTGATTAGTTAATGGTTGTAGATTAGGCGTGATATCCTGAGTAGTTGGAGCTTGCAGGCTACTTGATTGTTTTGCATTGTGTGTTCTGAGTCTGGTTTCAGTTTCTATGGCTGGGATACGTTTGAGGGCTGGTTTCCAGATGTCTGGTAGGCGGGAGGTATCATCCCGCTTGTTCATATTTTGGGGATGTTTTTCTATCTCGATGGCTTCCATGATTATTCTTTTGGATATATATATCCACTAAAACCCTCATGGTGTATTGGACAAAATAAATAAATAAAATATTTTAAGTTGTTAGTAAGGTAACTAAAGCTTCGCTTTGACTTGAGAACCAAAGACCAAAATAGCTCTTAAAGTCACTGCAAGTAATCAATGGTAGTTAAGCACAGCAATCATTAATGAGACATCAGCATCACTGTTTATATGGACTGCTTTGCTCAACAACTCCAACCCTGGCATTCCTAGTTGCCATTGTTAAGCAATCACGGAAGTTGGTATATGGATGAAGTTTTAGGTGAAGAGTGTGAGGTTTATATACCTCACACTTAGGCTTACAAACCACTTCACAGCCCTAAGCGGTTTATGACATATTGCCGCTAACAGTCTCAACTTCAGAAAGATGGAAGGCTGAATCAACCTTGAGCAGGTTAGGATTGAAATGGTGGCAGCTGGCAGAATTAGCCTGCAATACTGCATTTTAACCACAGCTCTGTGAAGGATGTTGATAACATTTATTTTTGATTTGATTTGATTTATTTTTGATTTGATTTGATTTATTTTTGATTTGATTTGATTTGATTTGAATGCTGCCCCTCTCCGAAGACTCGGGGCGGCTAACAACAGTATAAAAAGACAATGTAAACAAATCTAATATTAAAAATAATCTAAAAAAAACCAATTTAAAGAACCACTCATACATACAAGCATACCATGTATAAATTCTATAAGCCTAGGGGAAAGGGAAATTTCAATTCCCCCATGCCTGATGACAGAGGTGGGTTTTAAGCAGCTTGCGAAAGGCAAGGAGGGTGGGGGCAACTCTGAAATCTGGGGGGAGCTGGTTCCAGAGGGCCGGGGCCGCCACAGAGAAGGCTCTTCTCCTGGGTCCTGCCAAATGACATTGCTTAGTCCAGCGTTTCCCAACCGGTGTGCCGCGGCACAGTGGTGTGCCGCGAGACACTGTCAGGTGTGCCGCGGCGAGAGGCGGCGGAGGAGAGTGGGCTGATCGGGCGGGCAATGGGGCAGGGCGGAGAAGCCAGGGGCGCGTTTGGCCGGAGGCACCGTGGGGAGGCAGGGGCAGCCGCGGCTCCCTTTACTCCTACTGCCGCACCACCCTGCCCCTGCTCCCCACGGTGCCTCCGGCCAAACGCGCCCCTGGCTTCTCCGTCCTGCCCCATTGCCCACCCGATCCGCCCACTCTTCTCCGCCACCGCCTCCTGCCTTGGGGCGAGGAATCCGAGAGTCCGGGACTGTGTGGCTTTGCGCCATGAAGAGAAAACGGCCGACTTTTCCCTGCTGCCGTTTTCTCTTCATGGCGCAAAGCCAGGGCCGCCAATAGACGGGTACTACAGGGAGCGCGCTATCGGGCCCCGGGCAAATTGGGGCCCGCAGTCAGCGGCTCCTTGCACTGAGCTCCCGCTCGCAGCTGTCCCCTGGCTCCTGCTCGATGCCACGGTTTTCGGCGCTGTCCTGCTGGGCCCCAAAGACAGAAGGCAGGAAGGAGGAGAGCTCCATTCTTCTCGCCTTTTTCCCGCCTTCCTTCTTTGGGGCACAGCAGGACAGCGCCGAAAACCGCGGCATCGAGCAGAAGCCGGGGGACAGCTGCGAGCGGGAGCCCCAGGAGGGAAGTACCGGCAGCGCCCCGCCCAGCTGAAGCTTCACTGGCGTCGGCGGCAAATGTCCTTTGTGGCCCGGTGGGAGGGGGGGGGCTGCAGCGGCCGCAGGCAGTCGCAGGGAGATGGCGGCGGCGAGAGGGAGCTCCAGGCGGCGGCGAGAGGGAGCGCTCTCTCTCTCTCTCAGCTGACTGCAAGCGGGAGCCCTGACGTGGCGGTCAATTGAGAGAGAGAGAGAAAGAAAGAAAGAGAGACATATAAGAGAGGCAGAGAGAGAGAGAAAGAGAGACATAGCAAGAAAGAGAGACAGCAAGAGAGGCAGAGAAAGAGAGAGAGAAAGAGAGACATAGCAAGAGAGGCAGAGAGAGAGAAAAAGAGAGACATAGCAAGAGAAGCAGAGAGAGAGAAAAAGAAAGAGAGACATAGCAAGAGAAAAAGAGAGACTTAGCAAGAGAGGCAGAGAGAGAAAGAGAAAGAAAGAGAGACATAGCAAGAGAGACAGAGAGAGAGAGAAAGAGAGACATAGCAAGAGAGAGAGAGAGAAAGAGGGACATAGCAAGAGAGACAGAGAAAGAGAGACAGCAAGAGAGGCAGAGAAAGAGAGACATAGCAAGAGAGGCAGAGAGAGAGAAAAAGAAAGAGAGACATAGCAAGAGAAAAAGAGAGACTTAGCAAGAGAGGCAGAGAGAGAGAGAAAGAGAAAGAAAGAGAGACATATAAGAGAGGCAGAGAGAGAGAGAAAGAGAGACATAGCAAGAGAGGCAGAGAAAGAGAGACAGAGCAAGAAAGAGAGACAGCAAGAGAGGCAGAGAAAGAGAGAGAAAGAGACATAGCAAGAGAGGCAGAGAGAGAGAAAAAGAAAGAGAGACATAGCAAGAGAAAAAGAGAGACTTAGCAAGAGAGGCAGAGAGAGAGAGAAAGAGAAAGAAAGAGAGACATATAAGAGAGGCAGAGAAAGAGAGACAGCAAGAAAGAGAGACAGCAAGAGAGGCAGAAAAAGAGAGAGAGAAAGAGACATAGCAAGAGAGGCAGAGAGAGAGAAAAAGAAAGAGAGACATAGCAAGAGAAAAAGAGAGACTTAGCAAGAGAGGCAGAGAGAGAGAGAAAGAGAAGGAAAGAGAGATAGCAAGAGAGGCAAAGAGAAAGAAAGAGACATATAGCAAGACAGTGAAAGAGAGAGAGAAAAAAGCAAGAAAGAGATAGCAAGAGAGACAGAGAGAGAGAGCAAGGGAGAGAGAAAGACAGAGGAAGGGAAGGAGGGAGAGAGAAAGAGAGCAAAAAAGAGAGGAAGAAAGAAAGACGGATGGAGAGAGAGAAAGAAGGGAAGGAAGGAAAAGAGAGAAAGAGGGAGAAATAGAGCGAAAGGGAGGAAGAGAGAGGGTTTTTTTGTCCAAACTTTTCTTTAGCCCGCCCCCCCCCCTTTCAATGTTCCCCAGGATTTTGAAAATATGAATAATGTGCCGCGGCTCAAAAAAGGTTGGGAAACACTGGCTTAGTCGACAGGACCCGGAGAAGGCCAACTCTGAGGGACCTAACCGGTCGCTGGGATTCGTGCAGCAGAAGGCGGTCCCGGAGATATTCTGGTCCGATGCCATGCTGAAAATTAATTTTCCCTTTGGCTAAATCCATGATTCTTAAGTTTTTATAACTTTGTCTTTCTAAATCAGGCCTTTTGGGCAGATCCAGCCCATGGAGTGCTTAAATCTGGCCCGTGGAGACAGGGAAGGACTAGCCCGCGGTGCCTCTGCCAGTGGAAACGGAGCTCAAGAGGGCCACATGTGGCCCACCCAAGTTCAATTTTTGCTGGCAGAGGGTTGCAGGAGGCTGTTGCAGCTGGAAACAGCTGTCAAGATTCCAGGTAACATCTGAACTAAATCAGAGTCCAAGTCAAACTACGCCTCAAAGTTCCAATTTATTGCCAGAGCCATCCTGGTACCTACACTGGGAAACCTGAATCTGAGTTACCCACCCAGTTGAAAGTTCACATCCCTTGTCCCCCCACTCACAAACTTGTCACGTTGCCCACTCAGATGGTGCCAGCATGGCAAATCCTCCCGCCGCTTCCGCCCAGGTGGATGGGCATAGGATGTCCTCGAAAGAATGCATTGTAGCTCCATCTGTTCCCTCATGAAAATCACCCCTCCCAAGTTCCCATAAAAATCAGGCCTTCTATGGATGGTGTGGCAAGCCGTTAATTTATCACCAACTTTTGCACCGGCTTTACAACAGCGCTTGGGAACCCCGTTTTCACTGGCAGAGCACTCAGGCCGCCACGGGCGGTTCCCGACATGAGTGATGTTGAGCCGCCCGTGTCTACCCTGCCCACCCCCACTTGCGGTCAAACACAACCCTGGCGCGGCCCTCAATGAAATCGAGTTTGACGCCCCTGTTCTAAATCATATTTGTTACTGTTTGGACTGTATATGCCACATGAATAAATGAATTGCTTTGCCTTTTTTAAAAAAAAAAGAAAGAAAGAAATGTTTTCTTTAGACTTTTGCCTTGTATTATGCCTTTATAAACGTTTTGTGCAATTCAAAATAGAAATTCACCGGGTATTTTACTATGGTTATCAATCTTTCCTTCTGTTCATATGACAAATGAATGGTTTCATGCGAACCTTTGAAGAACATTTAGCTCCATCTGGAAATTTCTTGAATAAATATAAGATGAAAGACATCCAAATAGACAGCATTATTTTTTTTTTGCAAGCTCAAGATAAAGTTTCCATACCCATAAGTCTCCCATATTTTTTATTCCAGAGGTATGTGTGCCAGACCTCTGCTACAGAACCTGAAAAATCACATACAGCATGCCAGAAGCAAATATTAGCTATCTCTCTATACACATCTAGTCCTGCCAGTAATTCCTAAGTTCTAGCCTGAAGTGCTCCTCCCCTGTGTTGCTAAAAAAAGACAAAAATGAACAATTCTTCTATTTAAGTACTTAGATCTTCGATTTATATCTTTATTCAAATGGATCTAGCAGTAATTTTAAAAACTAAGAAGTTTTTAAAACTACATTAAATACATTGTTTATACAATACAATTTGTTCACCAAATCTGACAGATGAGATTTACCTCCATTAAGAGTGGAGGAAAAATATGCCAAGTTCTGGGTTTGCAAGAATCTCTCTAGGACACTGGTTCTCAACCTGGGGATCGGACCTCTTTGGGGGCCGAACGGCCGTTTCACAGGGGTCGCCTAAGACCCCTTTGAAAAGATAAATTTCCCATGGTGTTAGGAACGAAAGCTTCTATTCTGGTGCTTTGGGACATATTTTTTACAATCCGACCAATCAGGCGTTTACAGTGGGGGTGTCCCTCTGACCTTCCTGCCAATCAGCTTAAAGCTCTATTGGGAGAATTGGTGCTAGACTTATGGTTGGGGGTCACCACAACATGAGGAACTGTATTAAGGCGTCACGCCATTAGAAAGATTGAGAACCAATGATCCAGGAGCTACTTAAACTTCCTTGATTCCACTTGATTCAACTACAGCTTGAAAATATTGCTTTCCAGAGAATATATTCTATGAGTATCAGTGAGGCAAGAAAAGGCTGTCTCCAATTAGTGCTCAGCCTATTTGGGGTTATATAGAGTGCTGGTGAGACCACATTTGGAATAATGTGTTCAGTTCTGGAGACCTCACCTACAAAAAGATATTGACAAAATTGAACGGGTCCAAAGATGGGCTACAAGAATGGTGGAAGGTCTTAAGCATAAAACGTATCAGGAAAGACTTAATGAACTCAAACTGTATAGTCTGGAGGACAGAAGGAAAAGGGGGGGACATGATCACAACATTTAAATATGTGAAAGGGTTAAATAAGTTTCAGGAGGGAAGTGTTCTTAATAGGAAAGTGAATACAAGAACAAGGGGGCACAATCTGAAGTTAGTTGGGGGAAAGATCAAAAGCAACGTGAGAAAACATTATTTCACTGAAAGAGTAGTAGATCCTTGGAACAAACTTCCAGCAGACGTGGTTGGTAAATCCACAGTAACTGAATTTAAACATGCCTGGGATAAACATATATCCATTGTAAGATAAAATACAGGAAATAGTATAAGGGCAGACTAGATGGACCAGGAGGTCTTTTTCTGCCGTCAGTCTTCTATGTTTCTATGTTTCCTTCTAAGTGTGAGCCCCGGACGACTAATGTCTGGTGATGAACTCCTTGGCAAGTTGCCTCTGCTGGGGGAGCAAAATCTTGATGCCGTCCCTGCAAAAAAAGGCAGTGTTTTCTGCAACTCGAGAAATCTTTTGGCAGCCACAGTTGCACAGACAGACAGGATGCAAGATGTTGAAGTACTTTGTGTTTCCTCTGAGTCTATCCGGGGCAGGGTGTTTTTCTCCTTCACCTCGAGTCATAAGAGATGCGGGAATATTTAAAAGCCTCTTCTGTAATAAGTAGCTTATAGTAACGCAGTACCAGGTTGTTTGCCTTCACTAATTCAAGACAAGGGATATAACACAGTTCCATATCTATTCTTCCTGCCAAAAATAACCTGCTGGGTTCTTTTTAAATCTGTGAGATATAGATAGAGGTGTATGTGTATGAAACATATTTTTGCTGATAATGAAAAGGAAGGGAGGCTAGTATAGATCTATTTCAAGCTATTTTGCTCTCATCAGCTAGCCATACCCTTACTGGGACTTGAACCTGGGGAGTGTGCCTGTAAGATGAACTGTTTGAGCTGTTTATGGCTTTTTAAAGATGAACAGATCATAATTACAGTACATGTGGTCAGATTCATATATATATGAATCTGCGGAGAGGGGCGGCATACAAATCCAATAAATTATTATTATTATTATTATTATTATTATTATTATTATTATTATTATAATATATGTGCGTCACATGTTTTTGCCGAATTTGACAATTAAGTGAGATTAGGATAGATCTATTTTGGCCTTATTTTGGCCTCATCAGCTAGCCATACCCTCACTGGGATTTGAACTTGCAACCTTTGCCTTGTAAGGCAGAGAATTAACCTCTAGGATACAGTATTCAATCCCTTCAGCTCTGTACCAGGGAAGGGTTACATGTTTTTTGTGTCGAATAACCCTGGTGTATTGAAGGAACATCACAGCTCCTTTTTTGCCTCTCAGCCCAACTCAAGGCCATTTCCAAGGCAATTAATTTATTCATAGCTGACAAACTATATTCTGTATGTGTATGTCACATGTTTTTGCTGAATTTGAAAATTAAGGGAGACTAAGATAGATCTATTTCGGTCTTATTCTGGCCTCATCAGCTAGCCATATCCTCACTGGGACTTGAAAATATATATATATATATCCTAGTCTCCCTTAATTTTCAAATTCAGCAAAAAAAGCCGTGACATATATAATATACAGTGTTCCCTCAATTTTCCCAGGGGATGCGTTCCGAGCATAGTTCCCTCTAAGCTGAGCAGTGAGCAATCGCTCACTTAAAAATCATCATCAACTCAGAGTTTTCCAAACCTGCCCAGAAGCCGAGAGGGAAAGAGTGAGAGGGAAGGAGAGAGAGAGGAAGAGAGAGAAACAGATAGAAAAAAGAGAGGAAGGAAAAGAGAAAGAAAAAGAATGGGAGTAAGGAAGAGAGAAAGAAAATAAAAATCTAGTTTGAAACTAGCTCAACTATTTAAGTGTCATTTTGATATTGATAGAGTTGCCCTATTATGAGCTCACTGTTATAGACACTCAGTACAGTATTTTATTTTGAAATTCTCTGAGGCAAAACAGGGTTGTTTGTTTGTTTGTTTGTTTGTTTATTTATTTATTTAATTATTTCTGTGCCGCCCAGTTCCGAAGGGACTGCCGCTCAGACACTATACTTTTCCGCCCACCCCCCAAAAAAATTAGAGGGAACACTGGTACCGAGACCGCCCGCGAAAGTCGAATTTATGCGAAGTAGAGATGCGGAAGTAAATACACTATTTTTGGCTATGAACGTTATCACAAACCTTCCCTTAACACTTTAAACACCTAAATTACAATTTCCCATTCCCTTAGCAACCATTTAGATCATTACTCACCATGTTTATTTATTAAAGTTTATTAAAAAAATATTTATTAAAGTCAGATGAAAGTTTGGCGATGACATATGATGTCATCGGGCGGGAAAAACCGTGGTATAGGGAAAAAACCCGCAAAGTATTTTTTAATTAATATTTTTGAAAAAACGTGGTATAGACTTTTCGCGAAGTTTGAACCCGCGAAAATCGAGGGAACACTATATACAGTAGTCCCTCGCTATACCTTCACCTACTGCGGCTTCACTTAATTGCGGGTTTCTGAGGAAGTCGATCGGCAGATTTAAACAGCCCGCCAAACTCGATCGGGAGGTTTTTTTTTAAAAAAAAAATCTAAAATTGTAAATACTGTATTTAAATACTGTATCTAAAATAAATACTGTGTGGGAAGGGTTTATAAACACTTAAAACAATGTAAACTTACCAAACAATTACAATATAAATACTTAAATAAGTACTATCAGTCGATAAATTCCCCATCGCGGATTTCACCTATTGCGGCCAGGTCTGGAACATAACACCAGCGATAGGTGAGGGACTACTGTATACATACATACATACATACATATATATATATATCTACAAAAACAAATATATATAAATATATATATATGACGGTCTTGGTATATTTGGGTTTCTTCCCGTGTAGGATTTAGAAATTTCTGGCGACGTTTCGACGAGGTCCCACTCGTCATCTTCAGGCTGGTGTTTCTGTCCTTGTTCTAGGGCGAACAAGGACAGAAGCACCAGCCTGAAGATGACGAGTGGGACCTCGTCGAAACGTCGCCAGAAATTTCTAAATCCTACACGGGAAGAAACCCAAATATACCAAGACCGTCATACCTGTACCCTTGAAAATCTACGAATATATATATATTCGTATTCATTCATTAATTTGTGTCGAATGGGGCCAAAATAAGTCTGAAATAGATCTATCCTAGTCTCCCTTAATTTTCAAATTCAGCAAAAACATGTGACATATACTGTATATATATTATATACCAACTGTGGCTAGCCTTTAAATGTCTAATCCACCATAGCTAGTTTATATGACAAATGTGGCAACCCTGTTTGTTCCTTTCCCTAATAGTATTGAACTGACTGTAGGCCTCACAGCTTATGGGTTGTAATTTTAGTAGGATTGACCAAGTGTAATTGACAGACTGGATTTTATCATCAGTTTTATCGGTTATTTACTATTTTATCTTACAACTTTTGGTTGTATATTAACTGGATGTTTCTGTTTGTTTTATTCTATGGTCTATGACTATAATAAAATTGAATTGAATTGAAATTGAACGGCCACTAAATGAGCTGTTATAAGTTGAGGACTGCCTATAGTAGTGAAGAGGGGGGACCAAAGGGAAATTCTAGTTATAGGGCTGCTGCTTTTCTCTTTTTTATTTCACTAACACAAATCAAGGGAACGGGGAGACTTATAAACTGTATGATACCAAATTCCCCCCAGGGAATAAAAAGACAGACACTACCCCATATCTCATTTCCCTCCTCAGAGAATTTATTTGATTTCTTTTGCTTTTCATTCAGTGTCCTGTCAAAGCGATTAGTCTAGGCACCTCTTGTATTGTAGTCGTTTTTTAATAGGAAATATGAAATTTTTTGAATCCAGTGAACGCTTTAAAAAGTTTTGAAGCATTCTTCAGAAATGCCTGCTATGGAGGACATGCTTATACACAAAACAGCTTAATAAACAAATTATCACAGATAATCCCCACTCGGTCAAGGACCTCGGGATACTAATAACTAAAGATCTAAGTGCCAAAGCCCACTGCAACAACATCGCTAAGAAGGCCTCAAGAGTTGTTAATCTAATCCTACATAGTTTCTGCTCTGGAAATCTCACACTACTTACCAGAGCTTACAAAACTTTCGCTAGGCCCATCCTCGAATACAGCTCATCTGTTTGGAACCCATATCGCATCTCAGACATTAACACCCTTGAAAATGTCCAAAGATACTTCACAGGAAGAGCCCTTCATTCCTCCACTCGAAACAGAATACCCTACGAAACTAGACTTACAATCCTGGGTCTTGAAAGCTTAGAACTACGACGCCTTAAACATGATCTATGTATTGCCCACAAGATCATATGTTGCAATGTCCTGCCTGTCAAAGACTACTTCAGCTTCAACCACAACAACACAAGAGCACACAACAGATTCAAGCTTAACATTAACCGCTCCAAACTTGACTGTAAAAAATATGACTTTAGTAATCGGGTTGTTGAAGCGTGGAACTCATTACCGGACTCCGCAGTATCATCCCCTAACCCCCAACATTTTACCCTTAGACTATCCACGGTTGACCTCTCCAGATTCCTAAGAGGTCAGTAAGGGGCGTACATAAGCGCACTAGAGTGCCTTCCGTCCCCTGTCCTGTAGTCTCTCCTATATCTCGTATTTCTTCTCTACTATATCCTCTATAACCTTCATTGTGTATTATTGAGTATTGGACAAAATAAAAAATGAATGAATTAATTAATTAATTAATTAACTAATTAATTAATTAATTAATTAATTAATTTAAAAAAACCACCAATTTGCTAAAAGCTGAAGCAGTGGAGGCTGAGCTCCATAGGGGTACCTGGGCCAAGGAGACATGGCTGTGGCAGTCCCAACAGATCGACCCAGTCCTAATGGGTAAAGGAACTAGAAGAGCAGCCCCATTAGGATTGGAAGCTGCAATGATGACTCAAGTGCTTCCGGGGACATTAGGCCATTCTAATGTTATATGTTATAGGTCATAACCTAATGTTGGTTATGACCTATAAAGCCCTTCATGGCATCAGACCAGAATATCTCTGAGACCGCCTTCTGCCACATGAATCCCAGTGACCGATTAGGTCCCACAGAGTTGGCCTTCTCCGGGTCCCGTCAACTAAACAATGTCGGTTGTCAGGCCCCAGGGTAAGAGCCTTCTCTGTGGCGGCCCCGACCCTCTGGAACCAGCTCCCCCCAGAGATTAGAACTGCCCCTACCCTCCTTGCCTTTCGTAAACTCCTCAAAACCCACCTTTGTCATCAGGCATGGGGGAATTGAGATATCTCCCCCGGGCCTATATAATTTATGTAAGGTATGCTTGTAGGTATGTCTGTTTAAAAATGGGGTTTTCTTAACTATTTAAATTTTAAACTGTAAATTATTAGATTTGTCATGAATTGTTTTATTGTGTTGTGAGCCGCCTCGAGTCTACGGAAAGGGGCGGCATACAAATCAAATCAAAATAAATAAATGCATAAATAAATGCATAAATAAATGCATAAATAAATGCATAAATAAATGCATAAATAAATGCATAAATAAATAAATGCATAAATAAATAAATGCATAAATAAATAAATGCATAAATAAATAAATAAATGCATAAATAAATGCATAAATAAATAAATGCATAAATAAATGCATAAATAAATAAATGCATAAATAAATGCATAAATAAATAAATGCATAAATAAATGCATAAATAAATAAATGCATAAATAAATGCATAAATAAATAAATGCATAAATAAATGCATAAATAAACGCATAAATAAACAAATGAATGAATGAATGAATGAATGAATGAATGAATGAATGAATGAATGAATGAATGAATGCATAACAGCCTTTGAATGGAGGAAAACAAAGCCCCTGGAGCTCAGCTATTCCAGGGAATGGAGACACCAATCATTTTCACGAAGCTAGTTGCTTGCTGGACTACCCAAGAATTTCGGCCAGCTGAGTGTGGGGCCAATGATATGACCTTAAATGTGCCAAACTTTGTACTTAATTTATAATGCTGTGTATATATGTGTGTGGTCCCAGCTAGCTACAACTTGAGGGTATTTTTTTAAAAAATCTCAATAAAAATATTATTGAGAAAAGACCCCTGGCTTCAAAATATTCTCTGTATTGTGATTTTGGAGCATGAGGTTTCAGTTTCTTAATTGTTTTTGTCCCTCTTGGTTTTCTATTTTCTGAATAATTTTCCAAAATAATACACGGCAATTAGTTGCTAATCAAGACTGTTTGTTGAAGAGGAAAGTCAATAAGCTTTTGGTGTTTTTATAGTAGAAACTGCTGCAAAAGTACAGAAAATTACAAAGACTTAATTCAGATACCAATTTAATTATCAGGGTATATATAACATACATTTCTACAGTGATGTCACTACATTTCTGAAGAGAAATCAAGTAATTTTAGAGCTCTCCATCCTTCTGAGGTTAGTAAAATGAGGAGCCAGATGGTTGGGGGCAATATGTTGACATTGTTAACTGCCCAGAGAGTCCTGTACTATAAAATACTATAGAATAGTATATAAATCTAAGTGCCATTGCTATATAAGCTATAATAAAGTTGTACAGTTATAGTTACATATAAATGCTTGGTTGCAAAGCTAGAGGTATAACAAGCAGGAAGAGGGAGATTGTGATCCCCTTACATAGGGCACTGGTGAGACCACATTTGGAATACTGTGTTCAGTTCTGGAGACCTCACCTACAAAAAGATATTGACAAAATTGAACGGGTCCAAAGACGGGCTACAAGAATGGTGGAAGGTCTTAAGCATAAAATGTATCAGGAAAGACTTCATGAACTCAATCTGTATAGTCTGGAGGACAGAAGGAAAAGGGGGGACATGATCAAAACATTTAAATATGTTAAAGGGTTAAATAAGGTTCAGGAGGGAAGTGTTTTTAATAGGAAAGTGAACACAAGAACAAGGGGACACAATCTGAAGTTAGTTGGGGGAAAGGTCAGAAGCAACATGAGAAAATATTATTTTACTGAAAGAGTAGTAGATGCTTGGAACAAACTTCCAGCAGACGTGGTTGGTAAATCCACAGTAACTGAATTTAAACATGCCTGGGATAAACATATATCCATTGTAAGATAAAATAATGTACAGGAAATAGTATAAGGGCAGACTAGATGGACCATGAGGTCTTTTTCTGCCATCAGTCTTCTATGTTTCTATGTTTCTACATGTAGCCCTTGACTTATGATTACAATAGAGCTCAAAATTTCAGTGAGATTTGCTGCATTTTAGAATCTTTCTTGCCACAGTTGTAAAATGAATCACTGCAGTTGTTAGATCAATAGTACTTAGACTCAGCTGGCTTTTCGAGAAAGCTAAAATAGTGGTGCTTTGGGTGAATCAAGTCTAAGCTAAACATAGCAGTTACTATCCATCACCACTGATTGTATGAGATGAGTGCAAATGTAATGCAACTGATACCTTTCCTTTTCAGTTCTGTAGGCGTGGCTTGGTGGGTGTGGCATGGCTTGGTGGGCGTGGCAGGGGAAGGATACTGTAAAATCTCTATTCCCACCCCACTCTAGGGGAAGGTTACTGTAAAATCCCCATTTCTTCTGGATCAGCTGGGACCTGGGACGCAGAGAATAGATGGGAACGGGCCAGTAAGAGGTGGCATTTACCAGTTCTCCGAACTACTCAGAATTCCCGCTACCAGTTCTCCAGAATCCCACCTCCGAATCTTGACATCATTGGGAGAGATAGCAAGATAATCAGCTTTCTAAACCATTAGATACACAAGTGAGCAATTCCTAAGCTTACCTATTGGTACAAAAGTCTCGAGAAGATTTTCAAATTTAGAGAAGCAATTAAATCAGGCCATATAATAGGATTGCACTTGCAAATACTAGCCAAGTAACAAGATTAGTACTTGCCAACTAACATAATTTATACAGAGTGAGTGGTGAGAACTTAATATTTTCAAGTGTATTAGCATTTTTCATGCTCAACAAAAAAATAAAGGCAGGGCAATTGAATGACATCCAAATGCTTCGTTTTAATTAATGATGTTTATTATTTCATGCTGGCCAATTTGTATTATCACTTTCAGATAAAACAGCTTAACAATAAATCCAAATTTTTCACATAGGCTTCCTTTAAAAGAAAAAGAATATTTGTCATCACTGAGAATATTTTCCCAGAAAGCAGTTTTGGCTTCTTAACTTTCAAAAAAATAATTATTCTGGATAAAAAAAATTGCAGAATGGTGATTTTTGTAAGGCAAAGGTTTTTTTTATCTTTTTCTAGTAATTTTGTTTAGGCTGCTGGATTAGTGGGGTTTTTTTTCTTCTTCTATTTTATAATTATACTAGAGAAATAAGTTACATTCCCAGATTTGGCTCATAGTTGCTCGCTTATAGCCTATATGAGACATGTATATCTTTAAGACCTTCTACACTCCACTTTCTACCTGGGTTATCCAGAAAGGTTCAGCTAGACCAGACAAAACATAAACTTTATTATTTTTCAATTTTTTCTCCCCCCCCCCCCCCCCAAAATTCTTCAAAGTTTTAAGAAGCCTCTTTTGTAAATCCAATGTACCGTCTGAGCCAGTATACTGTACATACAAAACGGTGTGATAAATAAATCACAATGATCCTGAATTACAATTTGATTCTGCATTGATTTTGCATTCGTGGTAAATGTTCCGATTAAAAATATTTTTATATCTTACTCATACATATTTGCCTCTAACTCATTTAAACTCATCCATATAATAACTGCAGTGAGATTAGCCTATGCACAAATGTGGAACGATAATAACCTCCCAACAGATAATATGATTATAAAGAAACTTATGGATTGCGCTAAAATGTCCAGGCTCACTTTTGAACTACAAAATAAACAAGAGAAAGACTTTTACACAATTTGGGAAAATCTGTATGAATGGCTTGAAACCAGAAGAAATAACTAATAAACAAGTAAATAATATATGGATATAATTGATAACTATAAATAACACAATAAAATGTAAACAATTGATATATGGATTAGTTAAAGCAACAAGGAGATATATAGAGTTTGCTTTTTGTTTCATCAGGAATGCAAACAAAATGGAAATGATGTAAAATGTAACCATTTTCCTTTCTTTTTCTATTTTCTTTTTATTCTATCTTCTTTTCTCTCTTTTTTTCTCTCTGTCCATCTTTACATTTTTGCAATAGTCGTTTACTATTCTTTTTGAATTGTATTGTTTTTCTATTTGTGAATTTTAAAAAAAGGGAGAGAGATGTTTGTACATTACTATTGCATGGTTACATTATTTTAGTTTTGTACGCTAAAGCTAAATATTTGGAAGTGTTGCAAATCCTTAGCTTTCCCTATACAGTTAAGCTGTTAAATGTATATATAAAGTGATGAACAAGAATAGCTGAATGTCAGCTGTCTTGTTTTCTCTAATACCCGAGATTATGAAACTGCTTACTGGTTGTTTAATCCAAGAATGCAATAAAAAGCATTTGATGTTCTCCAAGAACCAGGTGCACTTTGTCTAAAATTAGCAAACCTTTGTAATATTCATTTGCTCCACACACAGGTTCATACCAAGTTTCACTGCAGACAAGCACACGCTCCAGGCACTGATACATCAAGTTTGACATTTTCCTATAGCGGTACCGTTCTTGCCAGTCGGGGAGGTAAGTGACCACATTGCCTTCTATATATAGGGCTAGATTCAAGTTGGCCAAACCTAGTGCTGAATTCATAGAGCAAAATTTGGTTCCCAACCTTGGGGATGGGGAAGAGAACAAAGGCATTTCTGCCCTGCTTTGAAGAAGCTTAAGCCTAGTCCACATTCCCCATTTGCCTAAGGGTGGTTGTATGACTAAACTATATGACTATAGGACTGAGTCAGGATATGAGTTTGTTAATCAAGCACATAGAAACATAGAAGTCTGAAGGCAGAAAAAGACCTCATGGTCCATCTAGTCTGCCCTTATACTATTTTCTGTATTTTATCTTAGGATGGATATATATTTATCCCAGGCATGTTTGAATTCAGTTACTGTGGATTTATCTACCACGTCTGCTGGAAGTTTGTTCCAAGGATCTACTACTCTTTCAGTAAAATAATATTTTCTCATGTTGCTTTTGATCTTTCCCCCAACTAACTTCAGATTGTGTCCCCTTGTTCTTGTGTTCACTGTCCTATTAAAAACACTTCCCTCCTGGACCTTATTTAACCCTTTAAATGTTTCGATCATGTCCCCCCTTTTCCTTCTGTCCTCCAGACTTTACAGATTGAGTTCATTAAGTCTTTCCTGATACATACATCATCTTTTTTTTGGAAAAAATAGTTTATTAAATTTCACATTTTAAAAAAGGGGGTGAAAAGGGAAGGGGGGTGAGGGTCAAAAGAAGTAAAGATGATAGGCAGGTGATTACATCATTGTAAAAGTAATTCTGAAATATATGGAAAATTATGAATGGTATAAGTAATTATCTTGCAAAATGAATTACATTTCATAGCAACAGATACAAAGTGTATTTACAACAGATATAAAGTATATGCATATAATATATACTAACTAGTAACTAACTAACTAGTAAGTAGACCACCATTATAATAGACCCTGAAAAGAAAAGAAAGAAATGGGGGAGTCGAAAAGGAAGTATAGAATAGAAAAAGACAAGTATAGAAAAAAAGAAAGAGGGTAAAGAGAATCTGCATGATCACAGACGTTTGTAGGATATGCGACATAATAGAAGCACATCAACTTTGTTACAACTTAAATGCTTAAAACAATGGGTGAGGGCAAGGAGCAGAGACAAGAGTCTAAGGTGAGCTGGGTCCATTACCAGGTGTGGCTCTGTGTCACTCACTTGCAGAATTAGATGTTATTAAGATAAGCAGGAGTTACCCTAAAGCAGGGGTGTCAAACTCATGTCGTCACGGCGGCGGCATGTGACTTATTGGGACTTCCCCTCCCCTTTGCTAAACCGGGTATGGGCGTGGCCAGCGTGTGACGCATCCGGATTGCAAGCTGGAAGTTTGACAGCCCTGCCCTAAAGCGATACTTCTTTACCCAAGTTTCAGCTCCTTCAGTCTTGAGCACAGTTAACTTTATGCTTTTAAATCACTATGTTTTTTTCCCACTGTTAATTTCATGGCAATGATTGGTGGATATGAAGAAATGTTTAAGAAAGCACCCACTGTGAGCTACCTTTTTTACGGAGGGAAGCATGGAAATTAAATATTGGGCTGCTAATTTTAATAATAATAATAATAACAACAGAGTTGGAAAGGGCCTTGGAGGTCTTCTAGTCTAACCCCCTGCTTAGACAGTAGACCCTACTGTAGACTAAAATCTTCTTAAAAACCTCCAGTGTAGGAGCATTCACAACTTCTGGAGGCAAGCTGTCCGACTGATTGTTCTGTCAGGAAATCTTAGTTCTAAGTTACTTCTCTCCTTGTTTAGTTTCCACCCATTGCTTTTTGTTCTACCCTCAGGTACTTTGGAGAATAAGTTGACTCCTTTGTGGCAACACCTGAGATATTGGAACACTGCTATCATGTCTCCCCTGGTCCTTCTTTTCATTAAACTAGCCATGCCCAGTTTCTGCAATCATTCTTCATATGTTTTAGCCTCCAGTCTCCTAATCATCTTTGTTGCTCTTCTCTGCACTCTTTCTAGAGTCTCAATATCCTTTTTATTTATTTATTTATTTATTAGATTTGTATGCCGCCCCTTTCCGTAGACTCGGGGCGGCTCACAACACAATAAAAACAGTTTATAACAAATCTAATAATTTACAATATAAAATATTAAAAAATATTGCATCGTGGCGACCAAAACTGGATGCAGTATTCCAAGTGTGGCCTTACCAAGGCCTTATAAAGTGGTATTAACACTTCACGTGATCTTGATTCTATCTCTCTGTTAATGCAGCCAAAAACTGTGTTGGCTTTTTTGGCAGCTGCTCCAAACTGCTGGCCCATATTTAAATGGTTGTCCACTAGGACTCCAAGATCCACAAGACTATAAGATTTTAGCATTAACTGTTCCAGACTTGAGGGTGTTTTCACTTAACAATTAGGATTGGCAATTCCAGCAACTATAAACAAAACAAGTGACCACCCACCACAGACTTATGATCTTTATGTCTGTTGCAGTACTTAAGAGTACCTCCGGAACCGCCTGCTACCGCACGAATCCCAGCGACCGATAAGGTCCCACAGAGTTGGCCTTCTCCGGGTCCCGTCGACTAAACAATGTCGTTTGGCGTGCCCCAGGGGAAGAGCCTTCTCTGTGGCGGCCCCGGCCCTCTGGAACCAACTCCCCCCCAGAGATTAGAACTGCCCCCACCCTCCCTGTGTTTCGTAAACTACTAAAGACTCACTTATACCACCAGGCATGGGGGAGTTGAGATACCTTTCCCCCAGGCTTTTTTATACTTTGTTTTATGTTTGGTATGAATGTGCTGTTTGATTTTTAAAAAATAATGATAGGGTTTTATATGTTTTTTAATATTATATTTGTTCCACTACTATATTGTTTTTATTACTGTTGTGAGCCGCCCCGAGTCTTCGGAGAGGGGTGGCATACAAATCTAATTAATAATAATAATAATAATAATAATAATAATAATAATAATAATAATAATAAGTTAAACTAGGAGTGACTGTGCTATCCTTAAAATGACCTCCTGCCAAACCCTCTAATTCAAAAAAGAAGAAACACAAATGTTAGGCCCACAAAGTCTGTAGTCACAAAAGGAAATTTATCAGCCTGTGCTTACAATATACAATGTTTATACCTGATTTACTGTGACATAATGTCACCTGGCGGGGCCCAGGGGAAGAGCCTTCTCTGTGGCGGCCCCAGCCCTCTGGAACCAACTCCCCCCAGAGATTAGAACGGCCCCCACCCTCCTTGCCTTTCGTAAACAACTTAAAACCCACCTCTGCCGCCAGGCATGGGGGAATTGAGATCCTCTTCCCCCCTAGGCCCTATGCGTGGTATGTATGTATGTATGTATGTATGTTTGGTTTTTATATTAATTGATTTTTAATCATCAATACCAAATTACTATTGTACACTGTTTTATTGTCGCTGTTAGCCGCCCCGAGTCTCTGGAGAGGGGCGGCATACAAATCCAATAAATGAATGAATGAATGAATGAATGAATGAATGAATGAATGAATGAATGAATGTGAGGTTATGAAGCAGAATTCATGATGAAAATAGCATTAAGTAAAATGGCTTTTGCAGGTATTGTACCAAATTTTGTTTTATTTTTCTCATTTTAATGTGTCTTCGAGGATGACGTAATGCCGGTTTAAGTATTGTTCTAGGCCTTAACCCCAATAATACTAGATGTGTTGTCAACAGTGAGACACCCCTGCCCAAATGCAAAGGATTAAAGGCAGAATTCTGTTTGGGGTGGAATAAGAACTTCCAATGAAATCCTGGAAGTTTTCCTTGTACTCTGATGCATTTTGCCCATCAGAGATGGGAGACTAAAGATGGCTCACTTGCAAGGACATAATGGATAAAATAATGGATAAATCTAATTTTAACTATCAGGGCAGAAATATCAAAATAATCCCTCCAGTTTTGGTTTACAAAGGCTTTTCTGTTTACTTTCTGTATCTCATACTTCTTTAAAAGGTTTTGAAGTATCTTCTCTAGGATCAGTACTGATCCTAGAGATGATACTAGTTTGTTTGGTTACCAACTAGTTTATAATATAGATTTAGAGAAAACTATGATGAATGTTAATAGTCATGGTTAATTATGATGATGTAATATTAACTTTGATTAAGGCTGGTAGGTGAGGAAGTAGGTTGGAAACTTTAGATCCTGTCGTTTGATGCAGTGAAGGAAGAAAAATTTTGCTGAGATATTTTTTAAATATTAACAAGAGTCATCTGCCTGAGTTTCTCTCTTTTATATCATTCCTCCAGAGAAATGATCATGTCAAGGCCTAGTCTGTCAAGGCTGTAGGAACCTTGATTGCGATTTATTTTTTGTGAAAGATATTTGAGCATTTGCCAGCTGCGGTTGTTCTTCTGCATATATTTCTACAGTTGCATTTACTTAGTGTTTGGACATATGTAGAACTTGTGACTTGATCACTGCAGTCTTGATTTCTATTTTTATTTTTTTAAAAAAAATAGTAGTAGATCCTTGGAACAAACTTCCAGCAGACGTGGTTGGTAAATCCACAGTAACTGAATTTAAACATGTCTAGGATAAACATATATCCATTGTAAGATAAAATACAGGAAATAGTATAAGGGCAGACGAGATGGACCGTGAGGTCTTTTTCTGCCATCAATCTTCTATGTTTCTATGTTTCTCTCCTTCACTCCCCATCTCCCTCCCTATCTCTCTATTTTTCCCTATTGTTTCCCTCCAAAGCGACTGTTTTAACCTAGGGAGGTTAAAGCAAGGTCAGTTTTAATATATCAAAATGTTTCTAGTGTTGTTTCAGTTAGGCAATGCTCACATCTTTAATAAAAGATGCTCCTAAGATCTCTAAAAACTGACGGCCTGTGAAGTGGATTGCCACAACAACAAAAAAGTTACAAAAGGAACTACCACATAGCTCCCAGAGATTGGTAAGGGCCTAGAGTTGGTCTTCTTCGGGTCCCATCAGCTAAACAGTGTCAGCTGGCAGGTCCACAGCGGAGGGCCTTCTCTGTGGCTGCTCCGGCTCTCTGGAACCAGTTACCTCCTGAGATCTGGACTACTCCCACCCTATTGGCCTGGGGCTGCTAATTTTATGGTGGTAACCAGCGAGATCCAGCCATGAACGGTATGCAGGGGTCTAACTGTGTGAAATTGTAAGATAAAATACAGGAAATAGTATAAGGGCAGACGAGATGGACCATGAGGTCTTTTTCTGCCGTCAGTCTTCTAAGTTTCTATGTAAATTATTATTCAGTTTGCATAGCTACCCATCTCCGGTATGTAAACACTTAACAACTCGTGCTGCTAAAAAATATGCAAATAAATAATTAAGCAATAAGAACAACAAAGGCATTTAAAACCAGGGGTGAAATACAGCAGGTTCTTACAGGTTTTGGAGAACTGGTAGCGGAAATTTTGAGTAGTTTGGAAAACTGGCAAATACCACCTGTGGCTGGGCCCAGAATAGGGTGGAAATGGAAATATTGCAATATCCTTCCCCTAGAATTGGGGAAGAATGGGGATTTTGCAGTATCGTTCCTTTGCCATGCCCACAAAACCTGTAGGGAAAAAAATATTGAATTTCACCTCTGATTTGTGGGCGTAGATATTTCATCCCATTTGAGCACAATGAGAAATTACAGCTTTCTGTTCTAAGAAAAGATCTCCAGTTCACACGAATACCCTTTTCTCATCTTTTATGCTGGCAGGGGAGGGTTAGAAAGCATTTTCTTTTAATTTTAAGCTAACCACAATATTTTGTAAATTCTAAACTATTACTGTAGTTCATTTATACGTGTTGTTTTGTTTATTCTTTGAAACTGCTTTAAGTGTATTATTTACAATTCCTCTTGGATCAAAACCTTTGATACAGGAAATCACTGAAACGGTTGATGCGTGTATTAACATGTTTACTTTTTAATATAATAATTGCATTTTATTCAATGGATGTTCAATGTTTGTTATTTGCTAGGTGATGATACCTTAAAAACCTGGGACATCAGACAGTTTAAAGCACCTCTTAATTCTGTCAGTGGCCTACCAAGTTTCTTTCCCATGTAAGTAGCTTTTATAATTTTTAGTGATACGTGATGTGCAGAAATGGATCGAGATTAGTTCACTGGTGAAACATTTTCTGAGATTAAGTTTGCTTGGCTTGAACTCAACATATCTGCAATTTTGGCTTACCAGTTTTCAAGAAATAGATTGTTTTGGTAAAGTTTTAAACCTCCATTTAAAACAGGGATGGGGAATTGTGACTCTTATGATTTGACTGAGCATGCTGGCTCAGGAATTCTGGGAGTTGAAGTCCACACGTCATAAAAGAGCCATAGTTCCCCATATCTGATTTAAAACATTGGCTCAGTGATTATGAAATATGAATGATCTTGCAAAGCAATATTTCATAGGACTGTTACATTGTAAAAGTTACACTCAATTTATCTCAAGGATCCAAAAATCTGTTCATTTGAAAGAAATCTAGTTTACTCTTTTTTAATAGTACATATTATTATTTTTTCTAAATTCCTTACAGTGAGTGGCATGATGACATTGATTTGAAGGGCTTTTTGTATTTAGTAAAGATGAGCCATATTAATCCAAATAAGGATTGATTGATTGATTGATTGATTGATTGATTTATTTATTTATTTATTTATTTATTTATTTATTTATTTATTTATTTATTTATTTATTTATTTATTTATTTATTTATTTATTTATAACTCGGGGCGGCTAACAGCAACAATAAAGCAGTGTGCAATATTAGTCTGATGTTAGAAACAATTAAAAAACCCATTAATATAAAAAACCAAACATACATACATACATACCATGCATAGAATTGTAAAGGCCTAGGGGGTAGAGGGTCTCAGTTCCCCCATGCCTGATGGCAGAGGTGGGTTTTAAGTAGCTTACGAAAGGCAAGGAGGGTGGGGGCAATTCTAATCTTTGGGGGAGTTGGTTCCAGAGGGCCGGGGCCGCCACAGAGAAGGTTCTTCCCCTGGGTCCCACCAGATGACATTGTTTCATTGATGGGACCCGGAGAAGGTCAACTCTGCGGGACCTAACCGGTCGCTGGGATTCGTGCGGCAGAAGGCGGTCCCGGAGATATTCTGGTCTGATGCCATGAAGGGCTTTATAGGTCATAACCAACACTTTGAATTGTGAGTGGAAACTGATCGGCAACCAATGCAGACTGCGGAGTGTTGGTGTGACATGGGCATATCTGGGAAAGCCCATGATTGCTCTCGCAGCTGCATTCTGCACGATCTGAAGTTTCCGAATACTTTTCAAAGGTAGCCCCATGTAGAGAGCATTACAGTAGTCGAACCTCGAGGTGCTGAGGGCATGAGTGACTGTGAGCAGTGACTCCCGGTCCAAGTGGGGTTGCAACTGGTGCACAAGGCGAACCTGGGCAAACGCCCCCCTCGCCACAGCTGAAAGATGTTTATAGCATAAGTAATGTCCAGCATAAGCCTGACTAGAACTATGAAACAGTAATAATTTTGGCCAAGCTGAATAGCCTTGGTTTATCACCATTTGGCCCTAAAACCTATTTTTGCTTCATGGATGATACCTGTGAAAGCTTACCATTGTACTGGCTGTAGCCACTTTAAAAGTTTGCATATACAGTAATATTTTGAATATAATACTTTATAAGGTCATATGTTTATGGTATTAAATCTCCTTGGTTCCATATCTACTTTGGACAGGAATCATGGTGAATATTAAACCATAAAACCTTGATGAACAATGTCACACTACACCTTTTTCAACAATAAACTTCAGATGGATATTGGCATGGGATGAAAGAAAGGAGGGGAGAGACCAGGTTTTCCAACAGGACTTCATTCCAATTTGCTTAGCTTGCAGAGAGCAAGACTTATCTCTCCCCCAGATTTCAGGGATAATGCTTGAGCTTTTAAAGCTTTTGATATAAATTGATTTATCGTATTGCTTTTACTCACTACTTGTCTATAAGCTCTTAGCTTTCACCTCAAATTAATTTTGAAGAATCTATGATTGTTTATTGCTTTGAGGGGAAGCATGAAAAACGGTTTTGAAAATGGGTCTGTTTACCATTTTTCATATAAAATGGTTGGGTATCATATTGCTAGAAATAGACATTATGGCCCACTAAATTATGACTGAATTATAGATTTCAAAACTTTATTTTGTAAAGTAGACTCATGAAACACTTTTTTTTAATTCTGGTTGTTGAATTCTTCAGGAGAAATCTCTGTTTGTTGGTTTTTCTAATTAGGATTATTTGGAATGCCACTTTGATTTTAATTGCCAAATGCAGTATTGTTTTAACATAGATTTAAAATATTATATAAATTGTATTTTTTAAAAAATAAACTAATCTGTATTATATTGTATACAGGACCGATTGTTGTTTTAGTCCAGATGATCAATTACTTGTTACTGGCATTTCTGTTAAGAAAGGACATGGCAATGCAAAACTTCTCTTCTTTGACCGGGAAACATTTAAAAAAATGTATGAGATCGATGTCACTGATGCGGTAAGCCAAAATTCAGCATATTACTTATTTTATTGCTGTATGAGAATGATAGTTATTTCTCAGAATTACGAATTTTGTTTATTAACTTTAGATTACATGCAATTAAATGCAAATTTGATGTTCTAGAAAATTCAGTTAAATGGGTGATATTATTCCTGTATTGGACAATTATGTGATTCCTAATAATTAGTACTGCACTTATATTTATATACATATATAATTTTATTTTTTCAAGTATGTATTGGTAGTATACATAGATATAACACTGTTTATATATTTTAGATAGTTGCACTTATGACAGATAGAATAGAGAGATCAAGAGCAGTCACAGCGTATTATATTATATTATATAGCGTATTATATAATATAGCGGTATTAGAAGTAGCGGCAGTAGTAGTGGTGGGGGCTTGTGGAATCTGCGAGATGGTGGCAGTTGCGGCTTTGTCTGTTTTGAGGGAATCGGCGGCATTAGCGGAAATTTGTGACAGGGATCCGATGGTGGCTTTGCCTACCGATGGCAGCTTTGCCTTCTGATGGTGGTTTTGCCTGCCTTGTGGGAATTTGGGGCAGTAGCAGACATTTGCAGCAGGGATCTGATGGTGATATGGGAGCTTGATATAATTGGTATAATTAGTAGAATGGATTGGCAGTAGCCTTGCCACAGTGGTACTCTGTGGTCTGGGGGTATGTCTCACCTTCACTGGGTTACAGCTTTGCCTTCCTAGTTGGGTACCGCCATCATATCTCAAGCCTGTCTCTGGGTGATAGAACGCTCCGGTTTTTCCGATGATCTTTTCTGAACTTTACGGAACTTCACAGACCTCCATGGTGCTGTAGTGGGTGAACTTTTCCTAGATTTACAGTGCTTTGCAGCAATCCTATCATTGTAAGGATGAGGTGGGCACTTTAGAGCAAGAGCCTCACTTCCTACGTGGTCGTCGCCATCTCTAAGTGGTTTACAGAGTCAGCATATTGCCCCCAACAATCTTGATCCGCATTCTACTGACCGCGAAGGGATTTATTTATTTATTTATTCATTCATTCATTCGATTTTCATGCCGCCCTTCTCCTTAGACTCAGGGCGGCTTACAACATGTTAGCAATAGCACTTTTTAACAGAGCCAGTATATTGCCCCCCACAATCCGGGTCCTCATTTTACCCACCTCGGAAGGATGGAAGGCTGAGTCAACCTTGGGCAGGTGATGAGATTAATTCTGTTTACAAGAGCAAATTTTGTTTGTAAACTGCATTAGGCGTAGGAATGGGGTGAACAACCTACAGTGAGTGCAGTTGCTTGGAATCATTATTTTTATATTATTATCATGTTGTGGTTTGTTCAAAACTCCACTGTGAAATGAAGAATTGCGTATTATATCTTTAAGGGTGATTAATGGATTTTCCTCTGTAAGCTTTGGGAAGAAGGACAACTGGTGAATATTATGAATCAATCAATCAATATGTTAAGAAAGTGAAAGTGTTTGGATGTTACATATTCAAACTATCTGAATAGGATGATGAATATCCAGACAGATGGAGAATATACTAGATATGGATTAGAGCACAGCATTCTTTAAATAGTTTGGTCTGCATAATTTTGGAGCAGCATTATTTTTCTCTGTCCCCCTTGTACTCTGACAGCCAGTGGACCGAATGGCTTTTGTCCATCTGATATTGCTGAATTCACTTGCTAGATTAATAGGCATTATTAGGTTCTGTGCTTTGCTTATCTTGCTATTTTCTTTTGAGATGTGATATTATTTGTATGGTTTAGGCTGCAACATTTCAATAATTTGCTTTGGAGTTGGAATCAAAGTCTTGTAGAGGGAATGTAAAAAAAAAAGAATTCAATATCCATTTGTTAACTTTTGATACGATTACGGTAAGTATGGCATATCGAATTAAGAAATCAATGGAAAGAAAATACTCCATGCCAGGTAAAGAATATTGGTTGCTTCTTAATCATATTTTTAAGTTAAAAATTAGATGGTGTCCCTGAGATTGAAGAAAGGATAGGGGAATCTAATTAATAATAATAATAATAATAATAATAATAATAATAATAATAATAATAATAAACATTAGAACAAATGCTGTCAAAGCCAGAATTGAAAAATCAACAGACGATCCAAAGTACAGACTCTGTAAAGAAACAGATGAAACAATCGATCACATACTCAGCTGCTGCAAAAAGATCGCACAGACTGACTACAAGCATAGACATGATGCTGTGGCACAGATGATCCACTGGAACTTGTGCCGGAACTACCATTTACCAGTGGCAAAGAACTGGTGGGATCATAAGCCCGAAAAAGTGGCCGAAAATGAGCAAGCAAAACTACTGTGGGACTTCTGACTTCAGACTGACTGAATTCTGAAGCATAACACACCAGACATTGTGATCGTGGAGAAAAATAAAGTATGGATCATCGACATCGCAATCCCAGGAGACAGCAGAATTGAGCAGAAGCAGCTAGAGAAATTAGTGAAATACGAAGATCTAAAAATCGAGCTGCAACGACTCTGGCATAAGCCTGTGAAAGTGATCCCAGTGGTACTTGGCACGCTGGGCGCATTGCCAAAGGATCTCAGCGGACATTTGAAAACCATCGGAATTGACAAAATCTCCATCTGTCAATTGCAAAAGGCCGCTTTACTGGGATCGGCAAACATAATTCGCCGCTACATCACACAGTCCTAGGTGCTTGGGAAGCGCCCGACTGGTGATGAAATACGAAATCCAGCATAGTGTTCTTGTTTGCTGTGTTGTACTGACATAATAATACTAATACTAATACTAATACTAATAATAATAATAATAATAATAATAATAATAATAATAATAATAATAATAATAATAATAAAATAGTTCTGGACAGACTGATAACACTTAACTGGGTTAAAGGATAAACTACCTCTAATTGGTTCATTACATGAAACAAGACTGGTAAGCATGTAAAGAAAAACACTTTCTACAGCTGTTTGGTTTTATTTTATCAGACAGCAGGGAGAGGGCTGTCCAGACAACAGAGATAATTTTAAATTGCTTTAGGGCTGTAAACTTACTGTTTAAAACTGCTTGGTAAATAGCCAGTTGATTTTGGCCTGGGAATGAACCTGATGCTTAATGGAAACTTAATGGGCAGTTCTAAAGGTTTGACCAAAAAGATGTCTAGCATTTCTTTCTCTCTTAATCATGACAGCCTTTGTTCACCAACCTCCACCCACCCCACTTTTAAGTTTTTATGGGAAAAGTGCATTATTATTCCAAACTTTTTTTTTAATCTAGATGGGGTACTGTGAGAACCGACCGGGTTATCCATAGGCATTTAGGCAGTACAGCCCATGCTGTTTAAGACAGCATTACAACACAGGCTTGAATGGGATGTCATGAGATTTATACGAAAAGAGGTGCTACTTTATATATTTATTATTATTATTATTATTATTTATTATTTATTATTATTATTTATTAGATTTGTATGCCGCCCCTCTCCGTAGACTCAGGGCGGCTCACAACAGTGATAAAAACAATACATAATGACAAATCTAATAATTAGAATCTAAAATAACAATAGTACATTTAAAAAGTCTAAAAAGCAAGGAACCTCAATATAAAAAACATACAGTCATATCATGCACAAAAACTACATAGGCAGGGGGAGATGTCTCAGTTCCCACACGCTTGACGACAGAGGTGGGTTTTAAGGAGCTTACGAAAGGCAAGGAGGGTGGGGGCAGTTCTAATCTCTGGGGGGGAGCTGGTTCCAGAGAGTTGGAGCCACCACAGAGAAGGCTCTTCCCCTGGGTCCCGCCAGACAACATTGTTTAGTCGACGGGATCCGGAGAAGACCAATTCTGTGGGACCTAACCGGCCGCTGGGATTCGTGCGGCAGAAGCCGGTCTCGCAGATATCCTGGTCTGGTGCCATGAAGGGCTTTATAGGTAATGACCAACACTTTGAATTGTGACCGGAAACTGATCGGCAACCAGTGCAGACTGTGGAGTGTTGGAGTAACATGGGCATATTTGGGAAAGCCCATGATTGCTCTCGCAGCTGCATTCTGCACGATCTGAAGTTTCCGAACGCTCTTCAAAGGTAGCCCCATTACTTTTATTTATGAATCAGATTTATACAGCCGCCCGTCTCGTGAGAGTGTTTTATTGTCCTTCCATCCCCCTCAGTGACGACTTTATCCTCCCTTCTTCCAGAAGTCTAGTTATCTAGCCAGATTTATTTATTTATGAACATGTATATGGTGACCCAACTCACTATCAGTGACTCAGGGAGGCTTATAAAGATATAATCCCAATATAAAAGCAATAAACAGCAATTATCCCCCCCCCCTTTCACCCTTTAACGACTATAATCAGTTCATCAAATAAGCCAGACAAGGGGCTCCGATCCACTCTGGGTTCGCCAAGCAAACCAGTTCCCCAGGGTTTTGAAAAATAGTGGGAGCCAATCTTACCTCCACAGAGAAGATGCTCCATAAGGAGGGAGCCACCACAGAGGAGGCCCTTCTTCTTGGTCCTGTTACATGTACCTCCTGAGGATGAGGAGAGTCATTTTTGATAATTGCAAAAGATCTTACAGATTAAAGTTTCAGCAACACAGATTTCCAGATTGAGTGCTTCTATAATCGGGAAGGCAGTGTGTAAATGTAATAAAATTAATCTGAGGAGCTGCAGTTTACCCATCCCTTCTCTTCAGAATGGCATACATGGTACAGTCTATACTCAGCCTCACCACAATTTGGTCAGATAGGTAAAGGTCACATTTATACAAGGGTCATCCAGAAGTAATGCACCACATTTTTTTCCCTCAGCCTACAGTAATGGTACAAATGCGAAACTTGAGATGTATATTATTTGAATTGTCAAGTGTGCGTGTGTAAACTTTGTGTTTCTTCAGACAGATAGCATAGCTGCAGTGTTTCAAAATGGCGTCTGTAAGTAAAGTAGTGTGTTGTCATTGAATTTCTCACTGCAGAGAAAGAAACTGTTGGGAACATTCACAAACGTTTGTGTACCGTTTATGCAGAATCTGCAGTCGACAGAAATACGGTTACCGCGTTTCCCCGAAAATTATATTAATTTTTGCTCCAAAAGTTGTGCTACGTCTTATTTTCGGGGGGTGCCTTATATTTCTCAAATAAGACAAATTCACAGGCAGAAAAGCTGACAGCCCCAAAGAAAGTGTACCATACGATACACTGATTACGGTACGGTACCTGTCAGTATGGCACCCACACACACAAACGACGGCACTTATATGGTACAACAGTATACTCCCGCTATTGCAGCTTCCCGCCACCAGAGGAACTACAGTCTATGCACTGTAGTGGAGACTGTAATGGTGGTGAGACAGCAGCAGGCTGTGTCTGCTGTACTGGACAGTACAAAGCAATGGAAGGGGCCAGCAGGGGGCACCACATTATTACGGTACTGCTATGAACAGCTTTGAATGGTACCGTATGTTTTTCCACCGTACCATATGTAAACTTGATTACGCCTTATTTTCGGGGGGTGCCTTATATTAGCAAATTCTGCAAAACCTCTGACATGCCTTAGTTTCGGGGTACATCTTATTTTCGGGGAAACAGGGTAGTTGGTGGGCACAGAGGATGAGGCCATGTGATGTGATTTGCACAGTGCAGAAATGGCTTGGTGACCAGAACAAGGAATGGTACCCACAGGGCATACTGGAGGAAGGCCATAGAACTGGACGGAGATTACATGGAAAAATAGGGAGTGTAGAACAAACATCGTTCTTTCTTGTGTGTAAGTTTCATTGTGTTCAATAAATAATTGTTGAAGGAAAAAAATGTGGTGCATTACTTTCTGGCCGACCCTCGTACCATTGCTAAAGTAGTGATTGGGAACGTCTTATATCATCATGCATCCTTCACTAATGGCAGTATATCAGTGATAAAGACAAACTGTAAATTGCCTAGCAAATGCTTATATGATGCTATAAATCAAAACATTGGAAATGACCTTAGAAGCTTATGCAGTATGATTAATAAATGTGACAAGATTTGTCACTTCGACGCCAAATGTTAGAAACATAGAAGACTGACGGCAGAAAAAGACCTCATGGTCCATCTAGTCTGCCCTTATACTATTTTCTGTATTTTATCTTACAATGGATATATGTTTATCCCAGGCATGTTTAAATTCAGTTACTGTGGATTTACCAACCACGTCTGCTGGAAGTTTGTTCCAAGGATCTACTACTCTTTCAGTAAAATAATATTTTCTCATGTTGTTTTTGATCTTTCCCCCAACTAACTTCAGATTGTGTCCCCTTGTTCTTGTGTTTACTTTCCTATTAAAAACACTTCCCTGCTGGACCTTATTTAACCCTTTAATATACTTAAATGTTTCGATCATGTCCCCCCTTTTCCTTCTGTCCTCCAGACTATACAGATTGAGTTCATTAAGTCTTTCCTGATACGTTTTATGCTTAAGACCTTCCACCATTCTTGTAGCCCGTCTTTGGACCCATTCAATTTTGTCAATATCTTTTTGTAGGTGAGGTCTCCAGAACTGAACACAGTATTCCAAATGTGGTCTCACCAGCATTCTATATAGCGGGATCACAATCTCCCTCTTTCTGCTTGTTATACCTCTGTTCTAGTTTACCTACAATACTGGTACCATGTCTATGTCATACAAGTATCCAGTTATGATTTAATATATGCTAAAACAAGTTATAGTATCTTACCTCTATCTACAAACATTTCCAACTCAGTCTTTATCATTTTGATGTGTAATGTGACAAGCATCTTGCTGAACAAATATATGCTACTAAGAAATTGCAGCCTTTAGAAAAGAGGAAAATATTGGAATATTACTTCCGCAATGTCAAGTTTAGAACCAGTGGCCTTTGTCAGTATTTTTTTGTTATTATTTCCCTGGGGTGCATCCAAAGTTTGGCTAGTATAGAATAAACTTGCATGTCGTTTTATTAGTGTTTCCATTTTGCTTCTTTTTGTAAAATAAATGAGGACATGATGCAATATGACATGTGTTGTTGTTCATCTGAGGTTATATTTACCTACTTTTAAGGACTTCTAAGAACCAGATGGTTTTTAGTACAGTGTGTCCTGATATGTAAAACTATAGGACTCAAATAGGATGTATTTTCTTTTTTGCATGCCTGTAATTGCTATGCACATAGTGTTCTTTTGAACCCCTACCTTAAAAAAAATAGTTTTCAATGAAAAGTACAGTAACAGGTAGTCTCAGGTTAGCCAAAATAAGCCCTGTTTTGGGGCTCCCTCCCCCTCTCTTTCTTTCAATAACTTATTGGATCTAAATCAGCATGGCTTTACTGAAGGCAAATCATGTCAGACTAATCTCATTGATTTCTTTGACTATGTCACAAAGGTGTTGGATCAAGGTGGTGCCGTGGATATTGCCTACCTGGACTTCAGCAAAGCCTTTGATACGGTTCCACATAAAGAGCTGACAGATAAATTAGTGAAGATTGGACTTAATCCCTGGATAGTTCAGTGGATTTGCAGCTGGCTGAAGAGTAGACAACAGAGAGTTATTGTGGATGGCGAGTATTCTGAGCAGAGACAGTTACAAGCGGTGTGCCGCAAGGGTCTGTTCTGGGTCCTATTCTTTTTAATATGTTTGTGAGTGACATAGGGGAAGGTTTGATAGGGAAGGTTTGCCTGTTTGCCAATGACTCTAAAGTGTGCAATAGGGTTGATATTCCTGGAGGTGTCTGTAATATGGTAAATGTTTTAGCTTTACTAGATAAATGGTCAAAGCAATGGAAACTGCAGTTTAATGTTTCCAAATGTAAAATCACGCACTTGGGGAAAAGGAATCCTCAATCTGAGTATTGTATTGGCAGTTCTGTGTTAGCAAAAACTTCAGAAGAGAAGGATTTAGGGGTAGTGATTTCTGACAGTCTCAAAATGGGTGAGCTGCAAGGGTCTGTTCTGGGTCCTATTCTTTTTAATATGTTTGTGAGTGATATAGGGGAAGGTTTGGTAGGGAAGGTTTGCCTATTTGCCAATGACTCTAAAATGTGCAATAGGGTTGATATTCCTGGAGGCGTCTGTAATATGGCAAATGATTTAGCTTTACTAGATAAGTGGTCAAAGCAATGGAAACTGCAGTTTAATGTTTCCAAATGTAAAATTGGGGAAAAGGAATCCTCAATCTGAGTATTGTATTGGCAGTTCTGTGTTAGCAAAAACTTCAGAAGAGAAGGATTTAGGGGTAGTGATTTCTGACAGTCTCAAAATGGGTGAGCAGTGAGTTCAGGCGGCAGGGAAAGCAAGTAGGATGCTTGGCTGCATCGCTAGAGGTATAACAAGCAGGAAGAGGGAGATTATGATCCCGCTATATAGAGCACTAGTGAGACCACATTTGGAATACTGTGTTCAGTTTTGGAGAGCTCACCTACAAAAAGATATTGATAAAATTGAACGGATCCAAAGACGGGCTACAAAAATGGTGGAAAGTCTTAAGCATAAAATTTATCAGGAAAGACTTAATGAACTCAATCAGTACAGTCTGGTGGACAGAAGGGAAAGGGGGGACATGATCTAAACATTTAAACATGTTAAACTGTTAAATAAGGTTCAGAAGGGAAGTGTTTTTAATAGGAAAGTGAACACAAGAACAAGGGGGAAATCAGAAGCAACATGAGAAAATATTATTTTATTGAAAGAGTAGTAGATGCTTGGAACAAACTTCCAGCAGACGTGGTTGGTAAATCCACAGTAACTGAATTTAAACATGCCTGGGATAAACATATATCCATCCTAAGGTAAAATACAGGAAATAGTATAAGGGCAGACTTGATGGCCCTTGAGGTCTTTTTCTGCCATCCATCTTCTATGAACTTATAGTATATAAAGTATCTATGCTACTTTGGACTTAATAAAGCTTAAACTGAAGTGTAAAAAAAGAAGAAGTTCAACACATCTTAAGGACACTACATTGAAGAGGCATCTTACTGGCATCCAAGCTCCCATTCACAGACTGAGGGATATAAAGAGCCATTCCAGAGAAATTCTGTCCTGTCTGAATGAGGCACTAAAGATAGGCAGCCGACCTTTGACCAAATAACTCCCTTGAGTTTGGGGGACAAAGAAAATTGTGGCTTTTAACTACAACATCTATTTATTACAGGCTACTGACTCATGCCTTAATGGGTGCAGTGCTAAAATAACTCGCTAACACAGCGCACTTCTGGCAGTGAATTAATAGACTAAGAGAACTGAAAGGGACCTTGAAGGTCTTCTAGTCCAACCTCTGCACAAGAAGGAAACTCTACAATATTTCAGACAAATTCTTGTAAAATCTCTTCTTAAAAATCTCCCCGTGTTGGACTTGCCCCGATTTCTAGAGGCAAGTCATTCTTTTGATTAATTGTTCTAACTGTCAGAAAATGTATCCTTAATTCAAGTTCTCTCCTTGATTAGTTTATTTATTTATTCATTCATTCATTCATTCATTCATTCATTCATTTATTGGATTTGTATGCCACCCCTCTCCGTAGACTCGGGGCAGCTAACAACAATGATAAAAACAGCATGTAACAATCCAATCCAATAGTAAAATAACTAAAAAAACTCTTATTATAAAAATCAAACATACATACAGACATACCATGCCTAAATTGTAAAGGCCTAGGGGGAAGGAATATCTCAGTTCCCCCATGCCTGACGGCAGAGGTGGGTTTTAAGAAGTTTACGAAAGGCGAGGAGGGTGGGGGCAATTCTAATCTCTGGGGGGAGTTGGTTCCAAAGGGCTGGGGCTGCCACAGAGAAGGCTCTTCCCCTGGGTCCCGCCAAATGACATTGTTTAGTTGACGGGACCCGGAGAAGGCCAACTCTGTGGAACCTAACTGGTCGCTGGGATTCGTGCAGCAGAAGGCGGTCCCTGAGATAAACTGGTCCGGTGCCATGAAGGGCTTTATAGGTCATAACCAACACTTCGAATTGTGACCGGAAACTGACGGCAGAGGTGGGTTTTAAGAAGTTTACAAAAGGCGAGGAGGGTGGGGGCAATTCTAATCTCTGGAGGGAGTTGGTTCCAAAGGGCCGGGGCCGCCACAGAGAAGGCTCTTCCCCTGGGTCCTGCGAAACAACATTGTTTAGTTGAATAGTTCACATCTATTGCTTTTTGTTCTGCCTTCAGGTCGTTTGGAGACTAGGTAGACGCCCTCTTTAAAGCAGGGAATTCTATAAACTTTTCAGACAAATGGTTGTCCAATCTCTTCTTAAAAACTTCAAGTGTTGGAGTACATATTTACAACTTCTGGAGGCAAGTTGTTCCACGGATTAATTGTTCTATCAGGAAATTTCTCCTTAGTTCTAGGTTGCTTCTCTCCTTGATTAGTTTCCACCCATTGCTTCTGTTCTTGCCTTCAGGTGTTTTGGAGAATAGCTTGACTCCCTCTTCTTTGTGGCAAGCCCTGAGATTTTGGATCACTACTGCTATCATGTCATCCCTAGTATTTATCTAATTTACATGGTTGCCCATCTCACAGACAAAAATTCTGGATGGGGTATAACAAATGAATAAATCTGTAAAACCACTATCATTAATTATAAAAAACATTAACAGCTATGAAAAAAACCCAAAACAAACAAGGAAATAACAAATGAAGGGATGTTAAAGGGGACACATCACTAATTTACCCATCCCTTGGGGTTCTCAGACTTTCTGCCTGTGAAGAGTGTTCGAAAACTTCAAATCGTGCAAAATGTGGCCGCGCAAACAATCATGGGCCTTCCTAGATACACCCATGTCTTGTCAACACTCCGCAGCTTGCACTGGCTGCCGATTAGTTTCCGGACACAATTCACAAGTGTTGGTAATGAGCTATAAAGCCCTTCATGACATCGGACCAGAATACCTACGGGATTGTCTTCTGCCACACGAATCCCAGCGGCCGATTAGGTCCCACAGAGTTGGCCTTCTCCGGGTCCCGTCGACTAAACAATGTCATCTGATGCGACCTAGGAAAAAGAGCCTTCTCTGTGGCAGCCCCGGCCCTCTGGAAAACACTTCCCCCTGGAGATTCGAACTGCCCCCACCCTCCTTGCCTTCCGCAAGATGTTGAAGACCCATTTATGTCACCAGGCATGGGGGGGACTAATGACTTGTAGCATTTGAGTGTGGTGTGATTGTGTAGCATTGATTGTTTTTAGTAATAATGGGTTTTAACTTGTTCTTTTCAATATTAGATTTGTATTATATTGCATTGTTATTGTTGTTGTGAGCCGCCCTGAGTCTTCAGAGAAGGGCGGCATATAAATCTAATAAATAATAATAATAATAATAATAATTATTATTATTATTATTATTATTATTATTAAATTATTACTATAGTTTTAAAATGACTCCTTGGGGAATTCATGTTGGATCAGGACGATGTAGAACAGCAACTAAGAACAGCTGCCAAGAAAATAGTGTGGCTTTAAATGCTTGCTTCTCAAGAACCAATGTTAGTGCTGGTGAAGCTGTATAATGGAATTGGTTGAAGAATGTTGTTCCGATTTGTTGTACTTGGCAGCTCTTGTAGTAAGATAAGAAGTTCATGAGCAAGAAAGACTCTGAACATATGGACAGTTAAAAGAGAGAGAGAGAGAAAGAGAGAGAGAGAGGGAGGGAGGTGGGGAGGGAAGGAGAGAAACATAGAAACATAGAAGATTGACGGCAGAAAAAGACCTCATGATCCATCTAGTTTGTACTTATACTATTTCCTGTATTTTTATCTTAGGATGGATATATGTTTATCCCAGGCATGTTTAAATTCAGTTACTGTGGATTTACCAACCACGTCTGCTGGAAGTTTGTTCCAAGGATCTACTACTCTTTCAGTAAAATAATATTTTCTCATGTTGTTTTTGATCTTTCCCCCAACTAACTTCAGATTGTGCCCCCTTGTTCTTGTGTTCACTTTCCTATTAAAAACACTTCCCTCCTGAACCTTATTTAACCCTTAAACATATTTAAATGTTTCGATCATGTCCCCCCTTTTCCTTCTGTCCTCCAGACCATACAGATTGAGTTCATTAAGTCTTTCCTGATACGTTTTATGCTTAAGACCTTCCACCATTCTTGTAGCCCATCTTTGGACTCGTTCAATTTTGTCAATATCTTTTTGTAGGTGAGGTCTCCAGAGCTGAACACAGTATTCCAAATGTGGTCTCACCAGCACTCTATATAGCGGGATCATGATCTCCCTCTTCCTGCTTGTTATACTTCTAGCTATGCAGCCAAGCATCCTACTTGCTTTTCCTACCGCCCAACCACACTGCTCACCCATTTTGAGACTCAGAAATCACTACCCCAAATCCTTCTCTTCTGAAGTTTTTGCTAACACAGAACTGCCAATACAATACTCAGATTGAGGATTCCTTTTCCCCAAGTGCATGATTTTACATTTGGAAACATTAAACTGCAGTTTCCATTGTGTAGCTATTCAAATGGTCAGCAATCTCCTTATTCCCATCAATGTATGTATTATCCCCAGTACTAAGCTTTGTGACGCTGCAGTTTTCCCTCTTCTTATCACTAATATATCTGAAGAAGGTTTTATCCCCCTTCTTTACAGATTAGGCAATTTCTTCCTCTTTTGAGGCTTTAGCAGTGTATATTATCTGTTTCGCCTCCTTCTGTCTCATTTTATACACTTCTCTGTCAGCTATACTTCCAGACTCTTTATACCTCCTATAGGCAGCCTTTTTTTCATTGACTAGACTTTTTTTATTGACTAAAATATTATAAATGTTCAAAATATTACTGTTCAGTTCATAATAACAAAACCTTTCATGTGTTGGACTTGTGCAACCAGTATTATTTTTCACATTGTCCGTTTCAGTTATTTTCGTGAAATTGTCATTCCCTACAACAGGCTCACACTATGCTTTCAGAGTTAGAAATACCAGTTGGATGTTACAGTTTTGAAATCGTTGCACACTTTTCTACTTCTTCTTGCTAAATGATGGCCTTTATGTGATCCATAGTGTTGTGGTTATTTGACGTTGCATTTTGAGTTCAGGTGGATTTGTTTTATCACAGCTAACAGTTTTTGCTGCCTTTATTCCCATAGAGCAGCGTTTCCCAACCAGTGTGCCGCGGCACAGTAGTGTGCCGCGAGACACGGTCAGGTGTGCCGCAGGAAGCTCCAGGTGGGCGGGGCACTGCCAGTGCCGGACCGCCAGTGCCTCCGACCTGGAGCTCCCACTCTGCCCAATGCAGCTGTTTCCAGCTGGGCCCCAAAGAAGGAAGGCGGGAAAAAGGAGGCAGGGGCGGGGAGGTCCGGCAGTAGGAGTAAAGGGAGCCGCGGCCGCCCCTGCCTCCCCACGGTGCCTCTGGCCAAACACGCCCCTGGCTTCTCTGCCCTGCCCCATTGCCCGACCGATCCGCCCACTCTCCTCCTCCTCCGCCGCCACCTCCTGTCTTGGGGCGTGATCCGCCCCCTCTCCTTCGCTGCCGGAGAGAGAATGGAAGGCGCCGTTGTCTTCGTCTCCGCCCGCCGGCTCCCCTCGCCCTCCCAGACGTCCCCAGCGCCCGGCCACGCGCCGCCTCCCGTTAGCCCAGCCGACCTTTCCCTGCTGCCGTTTTCTCTTCATGGCGCAAAGCCACACAGTCCCGGACTCCCGGATCGCTCGCTTCTCCGGTCAGCAAAGCCATCTGCCCAGGAAAGCGCCGCGCCGCGCTTGCTGGCCGGAAAAGCGAGCGATCTGGGAGTCCGGGACTGTGTGGCTTTGCGCCATGAAGAGAAAACGGCAGCAGGGAAAGGTCAGCTGGGCTAACGGGAGGCGGCGCGTGGCCGGGCGCTGGGAACGTCTGGGAGGGCGAGGAGGCTGATGGCTGCTGTTGCCTCTTAGTTGCAGAGCCGGCGGGCGGAGGCGAAGACAACGGCGCCCTCCATTCTCTCTCCAGCTCTCTCTCTCTCTTTCTTTTTCTCTCTGTTGCCGGCATGGTGAACGAGAGAGAAAGAGAGAGAGAGAAAAAGGAGGGGAGAGAGAATGAGAGAGAAAGAAAGCAAGAGAAAGAGAGGGAAAGAAAGCAAGAGAGAGATAGAGAGGGGGGAAGGAGGGAGAGGGAAAGACATGGAGGGAGGGAAGGAGGGAGAGAGAAAGAGCAAAAAAGAGGAAGAAAGAAAGAGGGATGGAGAGAGAGAAAGAAGGGAAGGAAGAGAGAGAAAGAGGGAGGGAGAAATAGAGTGAAATGGAGGAAGAGATTTTTTTTTGTCCAAACTTTTCTTTAGCCCCGCCCCCCGCCCCCCCTTCAGTGTTCCCCAGAATTTTGAAAATATTAATAATGTGCCGCGGCTCAAAAAAGGCTGGGAAACACTGCCATAGAGCATGGAAACCTGATAGGACTGGATTTCTTACTCAAATCGTTCTCCCTTCAGTGAATTCCTTAACATGGAAAAGAGAAGGCATAAGGTCATTATTGGCGGAATCGCTCTTGGAATTTTGGAAATCCTCATTTGAAATGTGCATTGCCAAAAAGCCACCTAAAACTTGCCCATGAAAAGATGCATCATACAAAGCTAACTTTCAAGAAATTGGTTTATTTTTTTTAAACATATCAGGGACCCAATTTGTGCTAAAAGAATGGGTTTCATCTAGGGATTAAAGCGCTGAACTAAGAGTGAGAAATCCTGAGTTCTAGATCTTGTGTTAGACAGTGTTCTCTCTAATTTTTTGGGGGGGTGGGCGGAAAAGTATAGTGTCTGAGCGGCAGTCCCTTTGGGACTGGGCGGCACTCTTTCCCTCTCACTCTTTCCCTCTCGGCTTCTGGGCAGGTTTGAAAAACTCTGAGTTGATGATGATTTTTAAGTGAGCCATTGCTCACTGCTCAGCTTAGAGGGAACTATTGTGTTAGACCTAGGAGCTATGTATACAGTGGTACCTCTACCTACAAACACATCTACTTACGAACTTTACTAGATAAGAACCGGGTGTTCAAGATTTTTTTGCCTCTTCTCAAGAACCATTTTCCACTTAAAAACCCGAGCCTCCGAAACTGTAACTGGAAAAGGCAGGGAGAAGCCTCCTTTGGACCTCTCTAGGAATCTCCTGAGAGGAAACAGGGCCGGAAAAGGCAGGGGGAAGCCTCTGTGGGGCCTCTCTAGGAATCTCCTGGGAGGAAACAAGACCTCCACCCTCTCTGTGGTTTCCCCAATCGTATGCATTATTTGCTTTTACAGTGATACCTTGTCTTACAAACTTAATTGGTTCTGGGACGAGGTTCTTAAGGTGAAAAGTTTGTAAGACGAAACAATGTTTCCCATAGGAATCAATGGAAAAATGATTAATGTGTGCAAGCCCAAAATCCATCCCTTTTGCCAGCCGAAGCGCCTGTTTTTGCGCTGCTGGGATTCCCCTGAGGCTCCCCTCCATGGGAAACCCCACCTCTAGACTTCTTTGTTTTTGTGATGCTGCAGGGGAATCCCAGCATCACAAAAATGAGTGCTTTGCTGGCAATGGAAGTCTGGAGGTGGGGGTTTCCCAGCGAAGGGAGCATCAGTGAAATCGCAGCATCGCGAAAACATTGAAGTCCTCGAAACCCCACCTCTGGACCTCTGTGTTTTTGCGATGCTGTGATTTCACTGAGGCTCTCCCCACTGGGAAACCCCACCTCCGGACTTCCGTTGCCAGTAAAGCGCCCATTTTTGCGCTGCTGGGATTCCCCTGCAGCATCACAAAAACACGGAAGTCCGGAGGTGGGGTTTCCCATGGAGGGGAACCTCATGGGAATCCCAACAGCAAAAAAAGGGGGGGGTTCGCTGGCAACGGAAGTCCGGAGGTGGGGCATCCCAGCGGTGGCAGTGGGTTTGTAAGGTGAAAATAGTTTGTAAGAAGAGGCAAAAAAATCTTAAACCCCGGGTTTGTATCTAGAAAAGTTTGTATGACGAGGCGTTTGTAAGATGAGGTATCACTGTACGTTGATTCCTATGGGAAAAATTGCTTCTTCTTACAAACTTTTCTACTTAATAAGAACCTGGTCACGGAACAAATTAAGTTCGTAAGTAGAGGTACCACTGTACTTTGGGACAGGCACTGTCTCTCAGCCCTTGGAAGGTGGTAAGACAAGCAATTTGTGAAATGTTGCTAAAAAAACTACCTGGGTTTGTCTTCATAGTCAACTGAGTCAAGACTGACTTGAAGGGCACAACAATAGGAACAAAACGACTGAAGCTCTTGGATACAGAAGCGTCTGAAAACCCATAGAGAAAGCTTGAGATCTGGACTTTTTGTTGCCTAAACTTTCATGCATACTTATCACACCACCAATATCACCCTTCATGATAGCAAAACAAATTTGTAATAGGTCCAAATTAATGAACATATTTAGGTTCATTGCAATATGCAATCAAAATGTTTTACAATACAGTAGTATTTTATTTTTTCATGATATGAAACATATCCATCCTGATTTATAACTCCTGTGGTCAGCAAACTAAGCAGTGGTTTATGCTCAATCAGAATTATAGCACAAAAAAACCTTGTAATTCTGTTTATCTCATTTTAAATGGATGCAAAGTATAAATCTTGTATAATCTTCAAAGGTGCTGAGCTATGTATTTTGTGCACTTCAGCAACGATTTAGATCTTCTGACTGTTTACCTGACCCTGGACCAAGGCCAAACGTATAAGTGTGACAGAGAAAGATAAGTCTTAAGATCACATTCCCCCAAAATAGATAGCTTTGGCAACTTTAAATCTCATTCATAAATCCCTTATATAGCAGGCCTCACTTACATGAACCAATGAACCAGTCACTTTTGTACCGTTCATATGACTTAATGGCAGAACTGGGAAAATTGCTTGCCATCTTAAAAGAATCAAGACATTTATTTAAAAGGCAAACAAACATCATAAAAGTTTGTAGTTGTTTACACTGTTGTTGTGCTTTCATTGCAAATCAGAAAACAAAATCGGATGAAGTGACTGCAGTAGTGATTTCTGGCTTATAAATAAATAAATGTTTGTTTGGTTATTTATTTATTTATTCATTCATTCATTCATTCATTTATTTATTTATTAAATTTGTATGCCGCCCCTCTCCGTAGACTCGGGGCGGCTCACAGCAACGGCAGAGAACAATGTAAAATACAAATCTAATATTTTTTTAAAAAAACTAAAAACCCCATAATTTAAAAAACCACACAACATACCATACATAAACTATATAGGCCTGGGGAAGATGTCTCAATTCTCCCATGCCTGATGGCAGAGGTGGGTCTTAAGGAGTTTACGAAAGGCAAGGAGGGTGGGGGCAATCCTAATCTCCGGGGGGAGCTGGTTCCAGAGAGTCGGGGCCGCCACAGAGAAGGCTCTTCCCCTGGGTCCCGCCAGACGACATTGTTTAGTCGACAGGACCTGGAGAAGGCTAACTCTGTGGGACCTAACTGGGATTCGTGGTCGCTGGGATTCATGCGGCAGAAGGCGGTCCCGGAGATATTCTGGTCCGATGCCATGAAGGGCTTTATAGGTCATAACCAACACTTTGAATTGTGACCGGAAACCAATGCAGACTGTGGAGTGTTGGTGAAACATGGGCGTACCTAGGGAAGCCCATGATTGATCTTGCAGCTGCATTCTGCATGATCTGAAGTTTCCGAACACTCTTCAAAGGTAGCCCCATGTAGAGAGTGTTACAGTAGACGAATCTCGAGGTGATGAGGGCATGAGTGACTGTGAGCAGTAACTCCCGGTCCAGATAGGGCCGCAACAGGTGCACCAGGCGAACCTGGGCAAACGTCCCCCTCACCACAGCTGAAAGATGGTTCTCTAATGTAAGCTGTGGATTGAGGAGGACGCCCAAGTTGCAGACCCTCTCTGAGGGGGTCAGTAATTCCCCCCCAGGGTGATGGACAGACAGATGGAATTGTCTTGGGAGACAAAACCCACAGCCACTCCGTCTTATCAGGGTTGAGCTTGAGTCTGTTGACACCCATCCAGGCCCCAACAGCCTCCAGGCACTGGCACATCACTTCCACTGCTTCACTGTGGAATAGAATTGGAAGGGACCTTTGTTTGGAGGTCTTCTAGTCCAAACCCCTGCTCATGTAGGAGCCCCAATACCAGTGATGGTGAACCTTTTTTCCCTCAGGTGCCAAAAGAACATACATGAGCACTATCACACATGCCCACACCCACAATTCAATGCCTAAGGAGAGCAAAAACAGCTTCCATTCCTCCCCCCCCCCCAGAGGTTGGAAATGGCCTGTTTCTCAACTTTTGGTGGCCTCATTAGGTTCATGTTTTGCCCTACTCAGGCTCCAAAGGCTTCCCTAATATAAGCTGTGAATTGAGGAGGACGCCCAAGTTGCGGACCCTCTCTGAGGGGGTTAGTAATTCCCCCCCCTCCCCGGGGTGATGGACAGACAGATGGAATTGTCCTTGGGAGGCAAAACCCACAGCCACTCCGTCTTATCAGCTTGAGTCTGTTGACACCCATCCAGACTCTAACAGCCTCCAGGCACCGGCACATAATAGATGTTGTGGTTCAGCCTGAGGCTGCTCAGGGACCGGCTGTGTCTTTGCTGGCTCCATGCCCGGAGGAGGATGACAGCGAAGAGGAGGGGGCTGAACAGTCGAACAGGGGAGAGGAAAGTCTTCGGAGAGGGGCGGCATACAAATCCAAATAATAAATAAAAATAAAATAAAGTCAGGAATGGGACGAAGGAGAACAGCATGAGAGCCCCCCCCCCGGGGGGGGGGGCTCTCCCCAGCCAGTAGCTTGGAGTCATTAGGTGATGAAGCACAAGCCGTCATTGACATGCGACAGAGACGGTCAGATCAAAGAAAGGAGCAATTAAAGAAGTATTATCAGCACTGAATTAGGAACAGCTGGGCTTGGGTGTGGTCCTCCTTAGCAGGGTTTAAAAGGCAGGCAAGCCCTTGAAGCCATGTGGAGTGTTATCAGTTGGAGTTACGGTGTCCTGCTTTGTTCTCGACGTCTCTGTTCCTGGCTTGTGGCCCAGCAGTTTGGAAGACCCCTGGGAGGTGTAGGTCTGCTATCTACAGCCTCGTCTTGGCAGCAAGAATCCTGTATTGCTGCATGGACTTTTGTCTTCGTGGATATATTTGAAGATACAGCGTTTTCCTGTTTGTAAGGACATTTTCTGTTACCTGTGTTTTTCTTGAATTTTATAAACTGCCTTTGCCTTTTATTGGTGTGTCTGGCTTCTCTTTTTGGGTTGGTATTGGCTTCCGGAGTGACCCAGACAGAACAATAGACAAGTCCATGTTTCCCGCTGTTGGGTTTATTTATTGTTCGCATGGATTTTCCTGGCTGGCATGCAGAGAAATTTTCTGCACTTTCTTCTTCTCCCTTTTCCCTTCACCTAGAACAGGGGCGTCAAACTCAAAGCCTCCGGGCCACAGGGTGCTTAAATTTGACCCATGAGGTTGGCCTGGAAATAGAAAAGGACCGGCCCGTGATGGCTCACATGGTAAGACACTGAGCCTGCACTCCATTGAGGTCGGCAGCTTGGCGCCTCAATTCCTGCGAGCAAATAAATCACGTAGCGTCAGAAAAAGAGCCTCCTCCAATTGTTTACTGACATTCAGGCTTCCTGCGGGCAAGATAACACCATCCGAAAAAATTCCTTTCACAGAGGCAGCCAGCTACTTCGGTGATCCCTGGCTAACGGTTTTAAAAACACACCTTTGCCAGCAGGTCTAGGGTCATTGAGCAATGGCATTCTGCTCTGGCTGATAGTATGATTGTGTTTGGGATGAATTTGGTTGAAATGGTTTTAAATGTTTGGGGTTTTAAAATTTAGGTTTGTGTTCCATAAAGTTTGTATTTTACATTGATTTTATTCTCTAAGCCACTCTGAGTCCCCTGGAAAAGGGCGGCCTAGAAATCCCGATAGATAGATAGATAGATAGATAGATAGATAGATAGATAGATAGATAGATAGATAGATAGATAGATAGATAGGCAGGCAGGCAGGCAGGCAGGCAGGCAGGCAGGCAGGCAGGCAGGCAGGCAGGCAGGCAGGCAGGCAGGCAGGCAGGCAGGCAGGCAGGCAGGCAGGCAGGCAGGCAGGCAGGCAGAGATAGATAAACAGACAGACAGATGATAGATAGATAGATAGATAGATAGACAGACAGACAGACAGACAGACAGACAGACAGACAGACAGTGATAGATAAACAGACAGACAGATGATAGATAGACAGACAGACAGACAGACAGTGATAGATAAACAGACAGATGATAGATAGATAGACAGACAGACAGACAGACAGACAGTGATAGATAAACAGACAGATGATAGATAGATAGATAGATAGATAGATAGATAGATAGATAGAATATGCCATATTTTTTTTTAAAGGGGGAGTGGGTGGGAGGACCCTAAAATAATTTCCAAGCTATCTTCTTCTCTTCAACCTCTTACCCTCAATAACTAGATAGTCATCAGCAATCAAAATGTTACATACATTCATCATGTAGGATCCTTTAGAACCGGAAATAGAATAGAATAGAATTTTATTGGCCAAGTGTGATTGAACACACAAGGAATTTGTCTTGGTGCATATGCTCTCAACGTACATAAAAGAAAATATACATTTGTCAAGAATCATGTGGTACAACACTTAATGATTGTCATAGGGGTCAAATAAGCAATGAAGAAACAATCAATATTAATAAATATCTTAGGATACAAGGAACAAGTTACAGTCATACAGTCCTAAGTGGGAAGAAAATGATGATAGGAATGATGAGAAAAACTAGTAGAAGTGCAGATTTAGTAAAAAAAGTCTGACAGTGTTGTTTACTAGAGTGATGACGTTCGGGAAAAAACTGTTCTTGTGTCTAGTTGTCTTGGTGTGCAGTGCTCTGTAGCGATGTTTTGAGGGTAGGAGTTGAAACAGTTTGTGTCCAGGATGTGAGGGGTCAGTAAATATTTTTCCCGCCCTCTTTTTGACCCGTGCAGTATACAGGTCCTCAATGGAAGGCAGATTGGCAGCAATTGTTTCTTCTGCAGTTCTGATTATCCTCTGAAGTCTGTGTCGGTCTTGTTGGGTTGCAGCACCAAACCAGACAGTTATAGAGGTGCAGATGACAGACTCGATGATTCCTCTGTAGAACTGTATCAACAGTTCCTTGGGCAGTTTGAGTTGAAATACTAGCACAAACCATTTTTTGCCTATTGCTTAATCTTTTCTATCTACCCAGATTTTTCTTTCCCCATCTTTTCATTTCTTCTATCAACTCTCCAAATGCCAAATATATACGTTGCTTTTCCCCTATAATTTAGCATTAAATTAATTTAAATTGGATTTCCAGGGTAATCACAAACTATTACTTGCCAGTTTATTTTCTAATGTGGAACTAAAATCAGAAGGGGAAGCCAATACATGTGAAAAATAAAAATAAATGGTTTTGCTCTTAGGCTTGTGCAAAGCATTTAGGAGTAAATTTACGCCAGCCTTTTTTGGAAGGATGCTCTTTGAATGTGCGTGACTGTCTCCAATGACATTTTTTCCCCCAAGTACAAAATAATCTACATGCTGGTGCAGTTTTATTGTGTTGCAGAGGGAAAAGCTATTTCCCTTTTTCTGCATTAAACAGCAGTGTTGACTGCTGTTTTTCTCATAGCTTTCTACAGCTTTTAGAAGTAAAATAACACAATTTTACTTCTAACACAAAAAGGAAGGCACATTTAGAACAGAATAGAATATAATTTTTATTGGCCAAGCATTGTTGGACATACCAGGAATTTGTCTTGGTGCATATGCTCTCAGTGTACATAAAAGAAAAGATAAGTTTGTCAAGAATCATAAGGTACAACCCTTAATGATAATCCAGGTACAAATAAGCAATCCAATCATATTAGGAACCAGTCAATATAAATTATAAGAATACAAATAACAAAGTGAAAGCCATGCAGTTATTTGTGGGAGGAGATGGGTGATGGGAACAATGAGAAGATTAATAAGAGTATCTCCGGAACTGCCTGCTACCGCACGAATCCCAGCGGCCAATAAGGTCCCACAGAGTTGGCCTTCTCCGGGTCCCGTCGACAAAACAGTGTCATTTGGCGGGCCCCAGGGGAAGAGCCTTCTCTGGCAGCCCTGGCCCTCTGGAATCAAGTCCCCCAGATATCAGAACTGCTCCCACTCTCCTTGTCTTTCGTAAATTACTCAAGACCCACCTATATCGCCAGGCATGGGGGAACTCCCTAGGCTTTTATATTTTATGATTGGTATGTATGTGTTGTTTGGTTTTAAATGAGGGGTTTTATATGTGTTTCTTTTTAATATTAGATTTGTTCTTTGACATTGTTTTTACTATTGTTGTGAGCCGCCCCGAGTCTTCAGAGAGGGGTGGCATACAAATCTAATTAATAATAATAATAATAATAATAATAATAATAATAATGCAGACTTAGTAAATAGTTTGACTGTTGAGAGAATAATTTGTTTAGTAGAGTGATGGCATTTGGGAAAAAACTGTTCTTTTGTCTAGTTGTGCTTTATAGTGTTGTTTTGAGGGTAGGAGTTGAAGCAGTTTGTGTCTGGGATGTGAGGTGTCTAGAAACATAGAAACATAGAAGTCTGACTGCAGAAAAAGACCTCATGGTCCATCTAATCTGCCCTTATACTATTTTCTGTATTTTATCTTAGGATGGATATATATTTATCCCAGGCATGTTTAAATTCAGTTACTGTGGATTTACCAACCACGTCTGTTGGAAGTTTGTTCCAAGGATCTACTACTCTTTCAGTAAAATAATATTTTCTCATGTTGCTTTTGATCTTTCCCCCAACTAACCTCAGATTGTGTCCCCTTCTTCTTGTGTTCACTTTCCTATTAAAAACACTTCCCTCCTGGACCTTATTTAACCCTTTAACATATTTAAATGTTTCAGTCATGTCCCCCCTTTTCCTTCTGTCCTCCAGACTATACAGATTGAATTCATTAAGTCTTTCCTGATATGTTTTATGCTTAAGACCTTCCACCATTCTTGTAGCCCGTCTTTGGACCCCTTCAATTTTGTCAATATCTTTTTGTAGGTGAGGTCTAAATATTTTCCCTGCCCTCTTTTTGACTCATGCAGTATACAGGTTCTCAATGGAAGGCAGGTTGATAGCAATTGTTTTTTCTGCACTTCTGATTATCTTCTGAATGTGTCAGCTTGGTTTGATCCTTATTATAAATAAGTTATTTTCCAATTAGGGCTAGTATCATTTTCTGTTGCTAACAGACTTGCAAATCAATTCCTTCAGTTGATCTGTTTTTAAGAAGTAACTGGCAATACTTATGTGCAAACCTACATTGTGCTGATAAGAGTGGTGAAGCATCCTATAGCCTGCTTATTGTATGCAAAGATTCCCAACTTGCATCTCTGTCTAAATGAGTTTGCAAGTTATTTTAAGATAAGGATGTTCTTATCAGTTTAGAGCTTTGGCATCTTTTAGACACTGTGATTCATTTTGTTGAGCTTATGGAGCCTGAGGAAGTGGAAATTTTGTGGCTTAACCTCTGCCACCAGCAGACTTGATATATCTTTGAATCTCAAGAGAGAAATATATCAAAAATATATGTCTTGATGTGGCTAGGTGAGCAGGTGGTTCTGGGGGATAACAATGTATTTATGGAAGATATTAAGCTACCTGTCTTGAAAATTTTTATCCAGTCTTCAAATGTCATTCTTGGGGAAAGTTGTTGAGAAAATAATGGGGAATCAGCTATAGAGGGCCTTAGGGGGAAAAAAACACAATATGAAATTCAAGCTTGGCCATGGGACAGATACAACACTGGTCATGCTTTTGGGTGATGCTGATACCTAGATGGTTTGTTGGGTCCCTTTTGTATTTATTAAATTTTTCGGCAGCATTCAATACCATTGACAACAGAATCCTGCCAATGTACCTACAAGAGTTGAGTGGTCAACAGCTTTATTTTATAGTGGTTTTTCCGTTACCTATTCAGATGGTGGTGGTTAGAAACATCTGAGTCTTTGCTCCATTGGGAGTTTCCTCAAGACTCAGTGTTCCATCCATCAGTTTGGGATGACATGTTATCAGTACATTAATGTTGCTCAAGTTTACATTACAACTTCAGGCTATGCCAGATATGCCATAAACTGTGGTTCTCAACCTGGGGGTCGGGACCCCTTTGGGGGTCAAATTACCATTTCACAGGGGTCGCCTAAGACCATGGGAAAAGACAAATTTTCCATGGTGTTAGGAACTAAAGTTTGTTTGTTTGTTTGTTTGTCTGTCTGTCTGTCTGTCTGTCTATCTATCTATCTATCTATCTATCTATCTATCTATCTATCTATCTATCTATCTATCTATCTATCTATCTATCTATTAGATTTGTATGCCGCCCCTCTCCGCAGACTCGGCGCCTTGGAACATATTTTTACAATCTGACCAATGAGATGTTTACAATGGGGATGTCCTCTGACCTTCCTGCCAGTCAGCTTAAAGCTCTGTTGGGAGAATTGGTACTAGACCTATGGTTGGGGGTCACCACAACATGAGGAACTGTATAAAGGGGTTGCAGCATTAGAAAGGTTGAGAACCACTGATAGAAGTTCTGAATTGGTGCTTGGAGGATATGGGGTGAAACAAGTTTTAATTTCTGTCAAAGCAGGGTAGTTTTTCATCAAGAGACAGCATGACATGCTAATAGCTCCAATCCTAGTAGATACTTTGGGCAGGGCCTCTCACCCCCAAAAGGCATTGGCTGTTTACTCATTCTTGTAGTTTTTCCTGGACTCATTGTTCCTGCAAGTAGAGTCAAGAAATACCCTGAAGACTAGTACTTCTTAGGGTATACATGACAGTTTTGGAAAATATTTCCAGGTGCTGTGACCTGCCTTTGCCTACCAAGTTCTGCATTTTGCATGCGTTATGGAATTTGAAGAAGAAAGACAGAAGGACTATTTATGCTTTTGAACTGTGTAGGAAAAGAATCTTGGGAGAAAAATCAAGAAAAATAAATAAATAAATTGCATAACAAATCAATCCAGAATCCTCACTTGAGGAAGACATTTGCAGGTTTAGATGATAAAAGTTTGGATTTATTATGTGAAGAACTAGCTCCTTTATATAAAGTCCATAATGCTGGGAAATGTGGAAGGATAGAATTGCTAGAAGTAAGCTGAATGGATCTAATTACTGTGGTGGTGGGTATCTTACTAGGAGATCTGAAGAGCCTTTGAGAAAGTCTGTGTAGCTGGTTCACACCAAGTTGATAATCCATAATCAATTATAGAAACATAGAAGACTGACGGCAGAAAAAGACCTCATGATCCAACTAGTCTGCCCTTATACTATTTTCTGTATTTTATCTTACAGTGGATATATGTTTATCCCAGGCATGTTTAAATTCAGTTACTGCGGATTTACCAACCACGTCTGCCTGCTGGACGTTTGTTCCAAGGATCTACTACTCTTTCAGTAAAATAATATTTTCTCACGTTGCTTTTGATCTTTCCCCCAACTAACTTCAGATTGTGTCCCCTTCTTCTTGTGTTCACTTTCCTATTAAAAACACTTCCCTCCTGGATCTTATTTAACCCTTTAACATATTTAAATGTTTTGATCATGTCCCCCCTTTTCCTTCTGTCCTCCAGAGTCCAGACTATAGAGATTGAGTTCATTAAGTCTTTCCTGATACGTTTTATGCTTAAGGGCTTCCACCATTCTTGTAGCCCGTCTTTGGACCCGTTCAACTTTGTCAATATCTTTTTGTAGGTGAGGTCTCCAGAACTGAACACAGTATTCCAAATGTGGTCTCACCAGCACTCACAAATTATCTTAGATTGCAAACTTATTCTCAAATGTAAGAATCATCTTTTACACTTTCTAAAGGTAATGGTGAAAGGCTTTTAAAGAAATTTGCATTTTTAAAGTTACCAAGTTTTACATTTTATCTTAAATTTCAATGATGTTTTTTTATAAATCCTTTTGTCAAAGACGAGAATTTTCAAGTTCAAACTTAAACAGCAGGGCCAAGGGGTTAGCTCAACATTTTGTGCTGATTTGTAAAAACAAAATGCACAAAATTGCTTCTGTATGTTGACTTTGGGCAAGAAGCAAAATCTGATTGAAGACGTGTTTCGAATCTTATAATAATTATAGCACTTGCAACAACTCTGACTCAATTAATTGTCTCTTGGGTGCAGTTGAAATATAAGCAACAGCTGTCTCATTTGAAGCTTTGTTGTAAAATATAAAAACGAAAAAAGCAAAGCATTTAATTCATCCTTACAAAAAGACATAAATAAAAGCCCAGCTCAAGGAAAAGTATGACAGTTTGGATTTTTTTTAAAATCCAGAAAATAAGTAGCTTTGTTAGTAGCATCTGTTAGTGTCTTTTATTTGGATATTTAATTGAAAATCCTGAATTAAGCAATATTGATGACGTATAAGGGGTAGTTGGTACTCATTTCTTTGAGACTCATCAAATAACTGATATTTTGTCCCAATACTCATCGTTTGTTTGGTATTCAATACACAAGTTAGAACCTGTCAGTGTCGGCTGCCTTGTGACTCACTATATTATTCCTTAGGGAAAAATGAGTTTGGTACTCATCTTCCTTGGTAGTCATCACACCTCCCAGAATCAATTAATGATGAGTACTAAGGTACCACTGTATAGGTCAGTGAGGGCAAACCTTGTTTGGTTTGCACGCCAAAAGGAGGGGGTGGGGGTGGCCTGGATGGGTGTCAACAGACTCAAACTCAACCCTGATAAGACGGAGTGGCTGTGGATTTTGCCTCCCAGGGACAATTCCATCTGTCCGTCCATCACCCTGGGGGGGGGAATTATTGACCCCCTCGGAGAGGGTCCGCAACTTGGGCATCCTCCTCGATCCACAGCTCACATTAGAGAAACATCTTTCAGCTGTGGCGAGGGGGGCGTTTGCCCAGGTTCGCCTGGTACACCAGTTGCGGCCCTATTTGGACCAGGAGTCACTGTTCACATTCACTCATGCCCTCATCACCTCGAGGTTCGACTACTGTAATGCTCTCTACATGGGGCTACCTTTGAAAAGTGTTCGGAAACTTCAGATCGTGCAGAATGCAGCTGCGAGAGCTATCATGGGCTTTCCCAAAAATGCCCATGTAACACCAACACTCCGCAGTCTGCATTGGTTGCCGATCAGTTTCCGGTCACAATTCAAAGTGTTGGTCATCACCTCCCTTCATGGCACCGGACCAGGGTATCTACGAGACCACCTTCTGCCGCACAAATCCCAGCGACCGGTTAGGTCTCACAGAGTGGGCCTTTTCTGAGTCCCATCAACAAAACAATGTCGCTTGGCGGGGTCCAAGGGAAAAACCTTCTCTGTGGCGGCCCCGGCCCTCTGGAATTAACTCCCCCTGGAGATTAGAATTGCCTCCACCCTCCTTGCCTTTCGTAAGCTCCTTAAAACCCACCTCTGCCGTCCGGCATGGGGGAACTGAGATATTCTTTCCCCCTAGGCCTTTACAATTTATCCATGGTATGTTTTTTGTATGGATGTTTAGTTTTATAATAAGGGTTTTTTTAGTTGTTTTTAGTATTGGATTTACATGATGTTTTTTATTACTGTTAGCCGCCCTGAGTCTACGGAGCAGGGCGGCATACAAATCCAATAAATAAATAAACAATAAATAAATAAATAATATGCGTGCACATGGCCACACCCCTTCCCTCCCCCGCCCCATATATGCAATCCTCCCCCACAATGCCCCCTGAGCATGTGCACAGTTACTGTATTTCTGAAGCCTGGTAGGTGAAAAAAATCCCCCCATGGACAAACTGGAAGTTCAAAAAAAGGCACTTCTGGTTTGCCATTGTGCTGTTTTTTTGCACTCTGGGGCTTCAGGAAGCTTCCCTGAACCCTCTGGAGTGCAAAAAACAGCACAATGGCAAACCAGAAGTTCGGAAAACACACTTCCGGTTTGCCATTTTTGCTGGGGTTTTTTCACTTTGGGGCTTCAGGAAGTTTCTCTGAAGTGGGAAAAACAGCACAATGGCAAACCAGAAGGGTGTTTTTCTGAACTTCCAGTTTGTCTATTGGGTGTTTTTTTTTTGTCTCCGGGATGTCAGGGAAGCTTTTCTGAAGCGTCCGCAGGACGAAATGGCCTTTACCAAGGCCAAAAATCAGCGGGCGCGCTGGAGTTGAAACATGGCAAAGTCTTGCATGCCCTCCAGTATGGCTTTGTGTGCCACCTGTGGCACGCTTGCCATAGTTTCGCCATCACGGGTATAGGTTACAATTTTCCCCATTTTTACATGATATTGAAAAGTTGTGGCGAACCTTTTTTCCCTCTGGTTCCAAAAGCACATGTGTTTGTGCGATTGCCCACACCCATAATTCAGTGCCTGGGGAAGTCGAAAATGCCTTCTGGTGGGCCCAGTAGGCCCATTTTTCACCCTCACCTCGCTCCAGAGGCTTCCCTGGAGCCTGGGAAGGACAAAAACGCCCTCCCCCATCCCCCCGAAGCCCCCCTGGAGGCTGGAAATGCCCTCACAGATCCTCTGAGTGAGATGACAATCTGCTGACCAGCACACACACGCATTCTGGAGCTGAGCTAGGGCAACGGCTCGCGGGCCGGCCGTACCATAGGTTGGTCATCACTGATATAGAAGTACCAATCTTACACCTATTTACCAAATCTATTGTTGAATACTTTTTGGTGAGTGGGATACTTCAAGTAATTGTTTGATTCCTGGTGACTATTTTATTATTATTATTATTATTATTATTATTATTATTATTATTATTATTATTATTATGTCAGTACAACACAGCAAACAAGGTCACTAGGCTGGATTTCGTATTTCATCACCAGTCAGATGCTTCCCAAGCACCTAGGACTGCGTGATGTAGCGGCGAATTATGTTTGCCGATCCCAGTAAAGCAGCCTTTTGCAATTGACAGATGGAGATTTTGTCAATTCCGATGGTTTTCAAATGTCCGCTGAGATCCTTTGGCACTGCCCCCAGCATGCCAAGTACCACTGGTTTATGCCAGAGTCATTGCAGCTCGATTTTTAGATTTTTGTATTTCACTAATTTCTCTAGCTGCTTTTCCTCAATTCTGCTGTCCCCTGGGATTGCGATGTCGATGATCCATACATTCTTTTTCTCCACGATCACACTGTCTGGTGTGTTAAGCTTCAGAATTCAGTCAGTCTGAAGTCGGAAGTCCCACAGTAGTTTTGCTTGTTCATTTTCGGCCACTTTTTCGGGCTTATGATCCCACCAGTTCTTTGCCACTGGTAAATGGTAGTTCCGGTACAGGTTCCAGTGGATCATCTGTGCCACAGCATCATGTCTATGCTTGTAGTCAGTCTGTGCGATCTTTTTGCAGCAGCTGAGTATGTGATTGATTGTTTCATCTGTTTTTTTACAGAGTCTGCACTTTGGATTGTCTGTTGATTTTTCTATTATTATTATTATTATTATTATTATTATTATTATTATTATTATTATTATTTAGATTTGTATGCCGCCCCTCTCCGAGTTCCTACATTTACATTTTCCCGGGCAAGATTTCAGAAGAGCCTTGTTGTTGCTTCTTTCCTAGGGCTGAGAGTGAGGGACTGGCCAAGGTCACCTAATTGGCTTTGCATCTAAGTTAGGACTAAATCCCTTTCCCCAGGAGCACTCTGCAGACTTCCCAAACCCTCTACACACACCCCTTTTAAATTTTTTTTTAAAAAGGTCAAAAAGGGGTCTTTATTTTTTGCAATAACAGCGTTTTTGCCTTCCCTCAGCCTCCAGGAGCGCTTTGCAGACTCCCAGACCCACAGGTGAAAACAGGTGAAAAACAGAGGGTTTGTGCAGAGGGTTTAGAACAGTGTTTCCCAACCTTGGCAACTTGAAGATATCTGGACTTCAACTCCCAGAATTCCCCAGGCAGCATTCACTGGCTGGAGAATTCTGGGAGTTGAAGTCAAAATATCTTCAAGTTGCCAAGGTTGGGAAACACTGGTTTAGAAGGCCTGCAAAGGGTTCCTGAGGGCTGGGGACAGCAAAACGCCCCTGTGTTTGCGGCAAACAAGACTTGCAGAGTACCTTTGGGATCTGGGGAGGACAAAACCTTTTTTTACTCACTTACCTCTTTGAAATCTTGGTGTGTCTCATACCACGGTGTATCTTATAGTTTGAAAAAATAGGGTATGTGCAAATCATTATGTCCAGATTTCCCTGTGGTATTTGCTGAAGGCAAAATGCTGAAGGCATTTTCATGTGGTGGCCATTTTGTTATTAAGGTCCTAAACTGTTCTGGACTAGACTATTTGAAGGACTTACCCTACTTTTACAGACTAATCCTCCTTGCATACTGGAGAAAATATCTAGTTGAAATGTATCACAGCTTGTTAATTGGGGGAAAGATCAAAAAGGGGTCGGGGGAAAATATTATTTTACTGAAAGAGTAGTAGATGCTTGGAACAAACTTCCAGCAGACGTGGTTGGTAAATCCACAGTAACTGAATTTAAACATGCCTGGGATAAACATAGATCCATTGTAAGATAAAATACAGGAAATAGGGCAGACTAGATGGACCATGAGGTCTTTTTCTGCAGCCAATCTTCTATGTTTCTGTTTCTATCTCTTCAAAATACTGGCAGTTGCTTTTAAAAAGCAATTAGTTAATAAATAGTGAGTTAAAGGGTTAAATAAGGTTCAGGAGGGAAGTGTTTTTAATAGGAAAGTGAACACAAGAACTAGGGGACACAATCTGAAGTTAGTTGGGGGAAAGATCAAAAGCAACGTGAGAAAATATTATTTTACTGAAAGAGTAGTAGATCCTTGGAACAAACCTCCAACAAACCAGACATGGTTGGTAAATCCACAGTAACTGAATTTAAACATGCCTGGGGTAAACATATATCCATTGTAAGATAAAATACAGGAAATAGTATAAGGGCAGACTAGTTGGACCATGAGGTCTTTTTCTGCCATCAGTCTTCTATGTTTCTATGTTGATATTCATTAGTGTGGTGTGGAAGTGAGAATCCTTTGTTGTAATCATTTCCTCGTGGAAATAATGCCAACTAGAGATTAAGGAGACTTCAGCTGTGATACGTTTTTATTGTAAGGCTGGGCAGTTGACTTTCCCAAGGGTCCGCATGGGAAACTGAGACTGCTGCTGATGCTGCCTTGCCATTGCCTGCCACCAATACAGGCCAGACAGGTTATGGGCTGAAGAATACCCAGGTCTGTTGTATTGAAAAGTTGTGTGTCCAGATCTTCTGTTGATTTCCATTGTCATCTCACTTTACAGAGTGTCGTTCGGTGTCTCTGGCATCCTAAGCTGAACCAAATCATGGTTGGAACAGGAAATGGATTAGCAAAAGTGTACTATGATCCCTCCAAAAGTCAAAGGTAGTAAATTTATTTATTTTTCTCATTTATATGTCACGAAAGACAAATTATATGTACCAAAACAAATCCCTTGTGTCCAATACAACTTGGTCAATAAAGAATTCTTTCTTTCTTTCTTTCTTTCTTCCTTCCTTCCTTCCTTCCTTCCTTCCTTCCTCCATCCATCCATCCATCCATCCATCTAAAATGTTATGACCCCTGTTGGTTTAAAATAATAAAACAAAGGTAATAAGCCACAATAAAAATTCAGATAACAATTAAAAGGTTATAGTAGGAAACACTAATCTACTTTGCGTGGTATCATTTCTCAGCACAGGGGTCATCAACCTTAAACACTCAAAGAGCCACAAAGGTCCTAACTGGAAGCGCCCATCCCCACTCAATTCTGGAACTGGTTCCCCCACCATAGATCCTTCTCCTAACACAGCGTCCTTTTTCCTCTACCAGTCCTAACCGAAAGCCCTATCAATTGTGGAGCTGACCATGGGGGAACAAATCAATGAAACAAATGGTACATTATTTGAAAAAAAGAAAAGAGAAATCCCATATCTCTGCTTTAAAGGATAAAGAAGGTTCAATAAAACGTAGTAATGCAGAAATGGAAAAAATAATGAGTGATTTTTATGGGAATTTATATAAAAAAGAACATATTACATTGCAAACTATAGAGGTTAATGAGAAATTAACGGAAGAAGATAAACAAAATTTAAATGCAAAAATAACAAATGATGAGATATCTAGAGTTATTAAAGGGTTGAAACCTGCTAAAGCCCCAGGCCCAGATGGTTTTACTGGTGAATATTATAAGACTTATAAGAATGTATTATTACCGTATTTGGAAAAATTGTTTAATAATGTAATTGAGACTTTTGAAACTCCACAGTCGTGGAAAATCTCAGAAATTATAACTATCCCAAAGCCGGATCGTGATTTAATGGACCCAAGTTCCTATCGCCCTATCAGCTTACTTAATCAGGATTACAAAATATTTATGAAAATATTGGCAAATAGGGTAGAGAATATCTTACCAAAGGTAATTGGAGAAGACCAATATGGATTTGTTAAAGGAAGAAAGATTTATGAACCAATTAGAAACGTGGTTAATGTTATACACCATGCTACCAATACCAAAAGAAAATTAGGTATTTTAAAGTTAGATGTGTACAAAGCCTTTGATAAAGTTAACCATGATTACCTGTTTCAATTATGTAAATATTTAAATATGGGAGATTCATTCTGTAGAATTATAGAAACAATTTATAAGGACAATATAGCTCATGTTAGAGTAAATGGCAACAGAACAGAGACGATTAAAATTCAGAATGGAACTAAGCAGGGTTGTCCATTATCCTCAATGTTATTCGCATTGGCAATTGAGGTTTTAGCAAATAAAATTAGAAATGATAAGGAATGGAGAGGTTATCAACTAGGGAAACTCGAATTGAAATTAAATCTCTTTGCAGATGATGCTATAGTGATGTCTGAAACCCCAATTGAAATGATGAAAAGAATAATGACCTTGCTCCAGGAATTTAAAGATCAATCGGGACTTATGGTTAATATAGAGAAATCGGAGATAATTTGTTTAAATATAGGCCCTAAAGAGCAAATTGAGATACAAAAAGTATGAGGATTGAAACTAGGATGTAAAAAAATGAAATATTTAGGAATTTGGTTGTTTAAGAATCCGATTAAAATTGCAACAGCCAACTATAATTTAATATGGAAGAGAATTCAGAAGCAGATAAAAAATTGGAGGGGAAAAGGGTTGGGGAGAATTGCTAGGATCAGAGCCCTTAAAATGATGATAATACCAAAAATGATGTATTTATTTCAGGTTTTACCAGGCACTTTCCCTGGGGCAAAACTGAGAGAATGGGATAGTAAATTAAACTTTTGGATTGAAGGAAACAAAAGGCCTAGAATAAGAAAAAAATGGCAGTTTGCCCACGAGAAAGGGGGGGGCAGCCCGTGCTTAGTACTATATAGAGAAGCATTTCAAATAGAAAGATTAATGGAATTACAGTTATGGGGGGAAAAGAAGTGGGTGAAATTGGAAAAGGAAATTAATAATATAAATAATAAAGAGCTATTATTTAAAAATTGGAGTAGAATAGAAATCAGTAATTTAATCGACCCTCTGAAAGCATGCTTAGAAATATGGTCCAAATGACAGGGAAAATGTGGAACTAGAAATTCCAAATTATCAACGTTACACGTATTGAATACAGGTTACGATGTTAATTTAAGTAGAATTATAAAAGTATTAAATAGCAAAGGGATAATGAGAATTGAACAATTATATGAGAAGGACGGAAGAGTTAGCAGAACTCGGTTGGAATGGTGGCTTGGTCAACAGAAATGGCTGCAGATTAATGCAATAAGTAAATACTTAAATAAAAGTGAGAATAAAGAAGCTTTTTTACGAGAAGAAAATTGTTTAGAAAAAATAATAAAAGAAAAGATTAATGAGACAAAAGCCCAAGCCAGTAACATATATAGAATGTTATTGCAGGTGGAAGAGGAAGTAACAAAAAGTTTGACAAGATGCTGGCAAAATGAATTACAAATAGATGAAAGTGAAATGAAAGAAATAGTAGAAAATATATATAAGATTAAAAATACAAGAGTTAAAGAGATGAGAAGGAAAATCTTACACAAATGGTATTACACACCGGCACAACTTGCACACTTCCAAGGGAAAGAGAAGGGTAATTGTTGGCATGGTTGCCAAAAGAAGGGAATCTTTATGCATATGTTCTGGGAGTGTGTAGAAATTCAGACATTTTGGAAGGAAGTACAGAATGAAATTAATAAAATGTTAAATATCAACTGGATAATTACAAAAGAAATAGCGATTTTAATTAAACAAAGAAAATTAGGAGAATTCAAGGAAATAAAAACTGCAGTATTGGAAAGTGCTCAAGCAGTAGTGGTATTGGGCTGGAAAGACTCTACAAAATGGACATTACAGAATTGGTACTGGTACATGGTGGATCATATACATTTTGAAATTATGGAAATAAGATTAAACAATTTTGATGAAAACAAATTGGAGAAGCTGATGGTACGATGGAATAAGGTGAAAGGTTATATGTTAAGTAGAATCTGTGATGTAAATGTGAAAAATAAACTGCAATCACTCTTTTAGTAATATCTAATGCAAGGTAGAGCCAAGGAAATACAGATAAACAAACCAGAAAAATTTTGAACCCCTTGTAATGGGTGGTGGTGGTGAAGGGGGGTGTTTTGTCTGTTAGGTGATGGGCACATGCACTGTGCACTGTTACATGTTTGTTTTATGTAATCATTTTATAAAAATCAATAAAATTATATTTTTTTAAAAAAATTGTGGAGCTGACCGGAAAACCCACCTCTTGGCATAGAGTCTCCTCTTAGCACACCCTGCTTCCTCCCCGCTAAAAACCGGAAGCTCTTCTGAAAATTGTGGTGCCGTCTAGCGACAGTGAGCCGCAGCAGAGGGATGAAAGAGCCACATGTGGCTCCAGAGCTGGTTTCTGACCCCTGGCCTAGCAGAACAACTCCTGTCTCTGCAGCTTTTATAAAAGTCCCAGGAGTTATTGTAATGAATCTGATTTCATGGATAGAAACATAGAAACATAGAAGACTGACGGCAGAAAAAGACCCCAAGGTCCATCTAGTCTGCCCTTTTACTATTTCCTGTATTTTATCTTACAATGGATATATGTTTATCCCAGGCATGTTTAAATTCGGTTACTGTGGATTTACCAACCACGTCTGCTGGAAGTTTGTTCCAAGGATCTACTACTCTTTCAGTAAAATAATATTTTCTCATGTTGCCTTTGATCTTTCCCCCAACTAACTTCAGATTGTGTCCCCTTGTTCTTGTGTTCACTTTCCTGTTAAAAACACTTCCCTCCTGAACCCTATTTAACCATTTAACATATTTAAATGTTTCGATCATGTCCCCCCTTTTCCTTCTGTCTTCCAGACTATACAGATTGAGTTCATTAAGTTTTTCCTGATACGTTTTATACTTAAGACCTTCCACCATTCTTGTAGCCCGTCTTTGGACCCGTTCAATTTTGTCAATATCTTTTTGTAGGTGAGGTCTCCAGAACTGAACACAGTACTCCAAATGTGGTCTCACCAGCGCTCTATATAAGGGGATCACAATCTCCCTCTTCCTGCTTGTTATACCTCTAGCTATGCAGCCAAGCATCCTGCTTGCCTTTCCTACCGCCCGACCACACTGCTCACCCATTTTAAGACTGTCAGAAATCACTACCCCTAAATCCTTCTCTTCTGAAGTTTTTGCTATCACAGAACTGCCAATGCAATACTCAGATTTAGGATTCCTTTTCCCCAAGTGCATTATTTTACATTTGGAAACATTAAACTGCAGTTTCCATTGCTTTGACCATTTATCTAGTAACGCTAAATCATTTACCATATTACAGACCCCTCCAGGAATATCAACCCTATTGCACACTTTAGAGGCATCAGCAAATAGGCAAACCTTCCCTACCAAACCTTCTCCTATGTCACTCACAAACATATTAAAAAGAATAGGACCCAGAACAGACCCTTGTGGCACACCGCTTGTAACCTGTCTCTGCTCAGAATACTCGCCATTAACAATAACTCTCTGATGTCTATGCTTCAGCCAGCTTGAAATCCACTGAACTATCCAGGGATTAATTCCAATCTTCACTAATTTATCTATCAGCTCTTTATGTGGAACCGTATCAAAGGCTTTGCTGAAGTCCAGATAGGCAATATCCACGGCACCACCTTGATCCAACACCTTTGTGACATAGTGACACATTGTGACACATAGAGAGTGTGAGATCCTGTTAAATCTATTTGCATGATTTTTTTTTTGTGATTCAAAAAATACATTGGAACTAGCATTATCTGTATGAACATTTCTGGAATGCAGCATCTAAAAATTGCAAAAGTGTCACCAGTGCAGCGAACCAAAAACAACAACTCTATCTGCTGGGTGATTTATTAAACTGAGAATTAAATACCCTGTCCAGGCACTGCATTCTTGTCCCCAATTGACTTTGGTGCTTGTGAGCCTGATAACTTTATTAAAATAAAGAATTTCCCATTATGCTTAAAATAGAAGCTTATGTTTTAATCTTGGTTTTCAAGATTAAATCACGTATAGTTAGTTGTTATCCAATCCTTCGGGATTGGGCGGCATAGAAGTTGAATAAGTACATAAAGGCACTGTTTTTCATTTCAGAATTAATTCCATTAATTCTGAAATTAATTAATGTCAGAATTAATTTCAGAATAAATTCATTTTTCTGCAAGCAGCAAAGGCAATAGATTGTCTCTGAATTGATTAAAGCCTGATTCCCAGGTAGCTTTTCCCCCCAACATGCATTTGTGCAATATATTTATCGAGCTGGGCTGCATAAAGACAGTGAAAAACAGATTTCTGGTCTATCCCATTGTTTCTGTAGCTCATTAATATTTGTTCTGTCAGGCTCTCTGGTACACTCCTCCCAAAAATTCACAGGTACAAATTTCAGACACACACACATTTGAAAATTCAAAACAATGTTCTTTATAATGGAAATTCACTTAAATTAAGCCCTCTTTTGGTATAGCAAAGAGCACTCGTCTCCAAACAAACTGGTAATTTGTATAAGTCCCTTATCAGTTCTGAGATACTTAGCTTGCAGCTGTAAGGCAATTCACAGTCCTTCTTCTTTCACCAAGGGAAACACACTTTGCTCTGGTTTAGTTTCAAAGCAGGGAAAAATCAGCACACGAAAAGTCAAAGTCAGTAAAGCAGTCATGAAACACAACAATCAGATAATCCTCCACAATGGCCAAACCCACAGGCTGCTATTTATAGCAGCCTCACTAATCACCACAGCCCCACCCAACCACAGGTGGCCTCATTTTCTTTGATAATAATCTCTCAGTTGTTGTTGCCTATGCATCGCTCTCCGCATGCGTGGCTGTATCATTAACTCTTGTTCTGAATCCAAGGAGGAGCTAGATAATTGATCTCCTTCTGAGCTGTCTGCCACACTCTCCTCCTCCCTGTCACTCATGTCTTCTTGGTCAGAGGAGCCTTCATCATCAGATTCCACCGGGGGCAAAACAGGCCTGCAGCATGTGGATGTACTTGTTTGTTTGTTTGTTTGTTTGTTTGTTTATTTATTTATTTATTTATTTATTTATTTATTTATTTATTTATTTATTTATTTACTTATTAGATTTATAGGCCATCCTTCTCCTCATGGACTGTTACAACACAAAATCAATATGAAAATGAAAAATGTCAAATAAATGATCCCCCCCCCACATCTTTTTTCTTAAATGTTAAAAATTTATATCGTCATTGAATTTGGACATTGGAGCAACTTGCTGTCAATTTATAGTATTCTAACCATTGGGGAAAATATTTTAAAAGCACTTTTATTTTCCCGAGGGTAGAAAAGTGCTTTTTACAGGATAAAATGTAACTTTCCATTTCAATTTTTTTTAAAAAAAAAATGCTTATGGGGCAATTAGACTCATAACTGTGGGAATCACATATGTGATTCTGTAAGTGAAAGGGTGGAAGGTTTTAAGCAAAACTGGACGGTTTTGTGGTTTATTTTAACCCAGCATCAAGTTGAAAATCTTAGTTCCTGAGAGCCTATCATTTTCCAAATTTCTGCCGGGGTGGTGGTGGTCAAGATGGCTACTGTAACTTCTGGATTGAAGCACCAACTTATTTGCATGCCTGTGTCACATGTAGAAAGGGCAAGTCTTCAATGGCACAATCATTCCAACTTTTTGATCATACTTCCATTTGTCTAAGGATCAGTGATGGCGAACCTATGGCATGGGTGCCACAGGTGGCACGCGATCGGTTGCCCTAGCTCAGCTCCAACGTGCATGTGAGTGTCGGCCAACTAATTTTTAGAGGCTCTGGGAGGGCATTTTTGGCTTCCAGAGAGCCTCTAAGGGGATAGGGGGAGGCATTTTTACCCTCCCTCGGCTGCAAGGAAGCCTTTGGAGCCTGGGGAGAGCGAAAAATGAGCCTACTGGGGCCAACAGAAGTTGGGAAACAGGCTGTTTCCAGCCTCCAGAGGGTCTCTGGGAGGTGGGGAAAGCTGTTTTCCCTCTCCCCAGACATTGAATTATGAGTGTGGGCACTTGTGCATGTGCGATAGTGCGTGCCCATGCTCTTTCGGCACCTGAGGAAAAAAAGGTTCGCCATCACTGGTATAGGATTTCCTGCCTAAGCACGGGGTTGGACTAGAAGACCTCCAAGGTCCCTTCCAACTTCTCTTCTCCTCTCCCTCTCCCCTCCTCTCCTCTCCTCTACTCCACTATACTACACTACACTACACCATACCATACCATACCATACCATACCATACTATACTCTAGCCTTGGAAAAAATATTATGAAAATAAGAAGCTAATGTTGTAATCCAAAACATGCCAATTCAGAGATAAAAGTCATGACGTTGAATTTATTTTTAGAATCAAGCTGCTAAGCCTTTCTCATTTCTGAGATATTTAATGTACAAATTATAAAAGAAGAAAGTTGAAAGAAAAAACACACAAGACATATACAGGTAGTGCTTGGCTTACGTCCGTTCGTTCCACAACTGTTCAAAATAATCGTCAATGAGAGAGCCAACCTAAAACTAAGGAGAAATTTCCTATTAGTGAGAACAAAGTTAATCAGTGGAACAGCTTGCCTCCAGAAGTTGTGGATGCTCCATCAATGGAGGTTTATAAGAAAAGATTGGACAGCCATCTGTCTGGAATGGTATGAGTAAGGCTTCCTACCTGAGCAGGAGGTTGTACTAGGACAGGGGTAGGCAAAGTTGGCTCTTCTATCACATGTGGACTTCAACTCCCAGAATTCCTGAGCTAGCATGATTGGCTCAGGAATTCTGGGAGTTGAAGTCCACAAGTCATAGAAGAGCCAGCTTTGCCTACTCCTGTACTAGGAGACATCCAAGATCCCTTCCATCCCTGGTACTTTATGTTCTAAATTCCTGTGCACCCCTTGGGGTCTTGAAGGAAGTCCCCATATTAGCTTTAAGATATAAACATATATCAAAGTCCACTCATCTTCCAGGGGACAAGGTTGGGAAACACTGCCCTGGAGCAGTGGACTTCAACTTCCAAAATACACTAATTGGTTCCTGAATTTGTTAGGCAAATTCTGTGTCAGCAAAAGGCCACATCCAGGCTTCCCTTGGTAAAATGTTTTTACTGAAATCATTAAAATCACAGATTTTTGGTTTTGTTCCACCTAGCTTAGCCAAGGAGAGGAACTTCAGAGGCATCCATTTTTTTGCTTTTGAGAAACTATAAACTGCAGAAAGACCTAAAATTACGATTAATCTAAACAAGCCAGCTTCACTAATTACAGATGGAAGCTGACTTTCTTTGAAACTAGCTGTGGTAATAATTACCATTATTCATTGGTCCAGATGACTCAACTAACCGTAGCCAAACAAAAACAGAAATGTCATCTCTGTTTTTTGGACACACAACTGGAAAAAGTGTAGAAATCCTAATTCTCATTATGTATACTTTGCAAACAATCCAAGTTTTCGGTTGAAATCGGTGTGACCTATAAATTAAATAAGGAAATAAATTGTCCTTTATTTTTGGTGCCTTCAAATAAGTCTTTATTTCTCACAACTACCTGGACAAGTCCTTGCAGTTTTCTTATTAAGTTTTCAGAAATAGTTTGTCATTATTATTATCATTATTATTATTATTATTCATTGGATTTGTATGCCGCCCCTCTCCGGAGACTCGGGGCAGCTAACAACAATAATAAAACAGTATACAAAATAATCCAATACAGTGGAACCCCGACTTACGAGTTTAATTGGTTCCGGAAGGAGGCTCGCACGTCGAACAGCTCGTATGTCGAAACATTGTTTCCCATAGGAAACAATGTAAAAGCGATTAATGCGTGCAAGCCCGAGGGCTGAGGGGAAAAGACGTTGGCTGAAGCGGGGAAGTTCGCCAGGAGTCAGCAAAGAAGCCCCGCGTGTGTTTTAAAACATCGGAGCCGGCATGGGGAGGCTTTTAATCAGCCCCCGAGCCCCCAACCCGGACTCGGGGGTTGATTGAGAGCCTCCCCATGCCGGCTCCGATGTTTTAAAACACACGCGCGGCTTTTCCGCTGCCTCCTAAAGCGGGGAAGTTCGCCAGGAGGCAGCAGAAAAGCCGCGTGTGTGTTTTAAAACATCGGAGCCGGCATGGGGAGGCTTTTAATCAGCCTCCGAGCCCCGAACCCGGACTCGGGGGTTGATTGAGAGCCTCCCCATGCCGGCTCCGATGTTTTAAAAGACACGCGCGGCTTTTCTGCTGCCTCCTGGCGAACTTCCCCGCTTTAGGAGGCAGCGGAAAAGCCGCGCGTGTGTTTTAAAACATCGGAGCCGGCATGGGGAGGCTTTTAATCAGGCCCCGAACCCGGACTCGGGGGTTGATTGAGAGCCTCCCCATGCCGGCTCCGATGTTTTAAAAGACACGCGCGGCTTTTCTGCTGCCTCCTGGCGAACTTCCCCGCTTTAGGAGGCAGCGGAAAAGCCGCGCGTGTGTTTTAAAACATCGGAGCCGGCATGGGGAGGCTTTTAATCAGCCCCCGAGCCCCGAACCCGGACTCGGGGGTTGATTGAGAGCCTCCCCATGCCGGCTCCGATGTTTTAAAAGACACGCGCGGCTTTTCTGCTGCCTCCTGGCGAACTTCCCCGCTTTAGGAGGCAGCGGAAAAGCCGCTTATTTTTTCTTGCTTATTTTTTCCCGCCACTCGCAGCGAAAGTGTCCCGGTTTTTTTGCCGCCCCCCCCGCCCGCCTCTCGCAGCAAGTGCTTGTCCGGGCGTTTTTTTTGCCACCCCCCCCCCCCGCCCGCCTCGCAGCAAGTGCTTGTCCGGGCGTTTTTTTGCCCCCTCCCCCCCCGCCCGCCTCGCAGCAAGTGCTTGTCCGGGCGTTTTTTTTGCCGCCCCCCCCCCCCGCCCGCCTCTCGCAGCAAGTGCTTGTCCGGGCGTTTTTTTTTGCCCCCTCCCCCGCCCGCCTCGCAGCAAGTGCTTGTCCGGGCGTTTTTTTGCCGCCCCCCCCCCTGCCCGCTTCTGCACCCCCAGCAGAAGCCAAGGACTCACCAAGAGCTGGATACTGAGAAGAGCCGGCCTGGCTTGCTTTGCTTCCGAGCTGATGCAGAGCCGAATAAAGCGTCACGCCCCCCTGACGCTTTTGGCGGCAAAAGAGCCCAGCATCGCTTCGGAAGCCGCCGAAAGCGTCAGAGGGGCGTGACGCTTTATTCGGCTCTGCATCAGCTCGGAAGCAAAGCAAGCCAGGCCGGCTCTTCTCGGCTCGTATCCCGAATGGAAGCTCGTGAGTCGAACAAAAATTTCTCTACTCTCCCAGCTCGTATCTCGAGTAGCTCGTAAGTAGAGCTGCTCGTATGTCGGGGTTCCACTGTAGTAAAAACGATTAAAAACCCATTAATAGTCCCGTCAACTAAGCAATGTCGCCTGGCGGGACCCAGGGGAAGAGCCTTCTCTGTGGCGGCCCCAGTCCTCTGGAACCAATTCCCCCCAGAGATTAGAACGGCCCCCACCCTCCTTGCCTTTCGTAAACAACTTAAAACCCACCTCTGCCACCAGGCATGGGGGAATTGAGATCCTCTTTCCCCCTAGGCCTTTACAATTCTATGCATGGTATGTATGTATGTATGTATGTTTGGTTTTTATATTAATTGATTTTTAATCATCAATACCAAATTACTATTGTACACTGTTTTTTTGTCTCTGTTAGCCGCCCCGAGTCTCTGGAGAGGGGCGGCATACAAATCCAATAAATAAATAAATAAATAAATAAATATAAAAACCAAACATACATACAGACATACCATGCATAAAATTGCTTCCTTTCTAGGCTGAAAGAGGGATTGGCCCAAGATGACTATCTCAAAAGAACAGGGGGGAAAAACCCTTCATCATTGTCTTTGTAGACACGCGATGGCATTCCCATTTTTCGGTCTTCCCAGGTTTTAGAGTCTTTCTAGGAGCCTGGGGAGGCTGAAAACAGCCTTCCCCACCAGCCCGAAGGCTCTTTGGAGTTGAAATTATTGAAATTTACACTGGGTCAGTGACGGTGAACACGCAATGGTATTCCTATTTTTCGCTCTTCCCAGGTTTTAGAGCTTTCTAGGAGCCTATGTCAGTGATATTGGTTTCTGGCCTCTGGAGGACCTCCAAGGGGATGGGAAAGGCAGTTTTTTACACTCCCCAGGCTACTAGAAAGGCTCTGGAGCAGTGGTTCTCAACCTGGGCGTCGGGACCCCTTCGGGGGTCGAACGACCATTTCACAGGGATTGCCTAAGACTATAGGAAAAGACAAATTTCCCATGGTGTTAGGAACTAAAGCTTCTATTCTGGCACCTTGGAGCATATTTTTACAATCCAACCAATCAGGCGTTTACAGTGTGGGTGTCCCTCTGACCTTCCTGCCAAACAGCTTAAAGCTGTTGGGAGAATTGGGGCTAGAATTATGGTTGGGGGTAGTGATGGGCTCCTACAGATACGGTCAGGTACGCAGAACTGGTAGAAAATTTTTGGTCAGGGACGCAGAACCGGTAGAAAAATGTTGAATTTTTTTCTTTTTTTCCTTCTTGGCTCTGGGTATGTTTTTCCTATCACCGTAAATGAGGTTGAATGTGTATAATTTTGGAAGAGCTGTGCAAAAGTACATACACATACAGTTTATATAGTAGATTATGTATCTTTTTATGTGCCTGTGTGTAATACATTTGGCATACATACATAGAATTAAATAGTATATTTTGGCTGTACAGTAATAGTAAATAGAGAGGGAAATTGTATCTCTTGGAGGCAAGGAGGGGCCAGGCGCCCTAACCCAAACCCTTAACGTGAGTGTCATCAAGTTGGCCACCTTTAAGCCAGTCACATGACCTTTAAGCCACCCCCCAGTCACATGATCGTCAAGCCACTCCCACCTGGTCACATGGCTGGCAAGCCACACCCATAAAATAAGCCATGCCCACAGTGTTGGGGGTCACTACAACATGAGGAACTGTATTAAGGGGTCGTGGCATTAGAAATGTTGAGAACCACTGCTCTGGACCTTGGGGAGAATAAAAAACTGGTGATTCCCTCCAGAGGCTGGAAACAGCTTGTTTCCCAACTCCCAGTGGGCCTAGAAGGCCCAAAAAACAGCAGGGCAGTACACACATGCGCGCTAGATCCGAGCTTGTGTGCCCACCAATGTGTGTGCCTCTTGTGGCAGGCGTGCTATAGGTTTGCGATTATGGTTCTAGGGTGTTAGCTAATCCTGCCAGCTTAATATCATCTACAAATTTGGTATTCCTTCATCTAAGTCATTTATGAAGATATTGGAGAGTAGAAAGAAAGAAAGAATAGAATTTTATTGGCCAAGTGTGATTGGACACACAAGGAATTTGTCTTGATGCATATGCTCTCAGCGTACATAAATAAAATATACCAAAATATATCAAGAATCATGTGGTCCAACACTTAATGATTGTCATAGGGGTCAAATAAGCAATGAAGAAGCAATGTTAATAAAAATCTTAGGATATAAGCAACAAGTTACAGTCATACAGTCAACATGGGAGGAAATGGGTGATAGGAATGATGAGAAAAACTAGTAGAATAGAAGTGCAGATTTAGTAGAAAGTCTGACAGTGTTGAGGGAATTATTTGTTTGGGCCTAAGACAGAATCTTGTAATATCCCACTACTTACATCCTTCCCATTGATCCATCTGTATATTTTAACCAAACCTTTGGCCAAGTTTCTCATAGATTCTTTTATTTGTTCTTCTATTTCAAGTTTCAGTAAAAATTTATAGACTACTTGTGCCACCTTTCTATACAATTCTATTTCAAAGTCAGTCTTACAACTCTTTTGTCCACTTTAAATCTTTCTAAAACCTTTCCAATACCTAAATAAGAGAATCATTGATAACTATATCGCCCTCCCATCAATTGTTCTGTTAATTTCATTTTTAGTCATCCTGATAAAACTGTAATATCTAATAATAAATTAGCCATTTGTGCTTGCCTGTTAATGCCTTATTCACAAAGTGCTTCTTGTGCTAAAGTCACACCATAGTGTTTGAGGTACAATTTGGGTTTCTATCTAATCTATATTCTCAATCTGGCATGTCTTAACATAATTATTTTTCAAATCCACATTTCATTTTCTTCCTTTGTTGGTCAGACTTCTCTTATGTCAATTGCTCTTGCTGCACGTTTTCCAATTTTGAGGTCCAAAATCCTCAATTTGCAAAATTTGTCTTCTCTTATGTTGTACAAAATTTGTTCTTACTGCTTTCAACACAGTTCTGTGTAATACTTTTCATTTATGGTTTCTGGAATTATACCTAATTAGACTATTTGTGGTTTCAGTTCAAATATTATTTTTAGCACTAAATATTTGGATGTCTTTCTTCCAATGCTTTTTGAAAGTAATTTTGCCACGCATGATAAAATGTTCCTTCTTTGTTGTGGCATTTATATATATTTACTCTTTATCATCCCTAGGGGAGCAAAGCTGTGCGTTGTGAAGACTAAAAGAAAAGAGAGACAAGCAGAGACTCTCACACAAGATTATATTATAACACGTAGGTTCTTTCTGAATCCTTAATATGTATAGAATTTTTATCTTAATGAATTGAGGCCCTAATACAAAGGGTCACAAAAGACTTTTTAAAAGGAACTAAAGTCACTTATAAGCTGTTTGGCAGAGGAGAGGGAGGTTGGTAGCTTTATTCAACCACATGTGCCAACACTACGTGCTAAACTTAAAAAAAAAGATTCTGCTCAGTTTGTCCCAAATATAAGGTCAGAAAATGGAATTTTTTCCAAAATCTCTAGCCCAGTGATTGGCGAACCCATGGCACAGGTGACACAGGTGGCACGCGAAGCCATGTCTCCTGACACGCGAGCTGTTACCCTAGCTCCGCTCCAACGTACATGTGTGTGCCGGCCAGCTGATTTTTGGCTTGCACAGATGCTCTGGGAGGGTGGTTTTGGCTTCCAGAAAGCTTCTGGGAGGATGGGTAGGACGTTTTTACCCTCCCCGGCTCCAGCGAAGCCTTTGGAGCCTGGGGAGGGCGAAACATGAGCCTACTGGGCCCACCAGAAGTTGAGAAACAGGCCCTTTCCAGCCTCCAGAGGGCCTCCAGGGGGCAGGGGAAGCTATTTTTGCCCTCCCCAAGCATTCAACTGTGGGTGTGGGTACTCCTGCATCTGCGATAACATGCACACACATTATTTTGGCACCAAAGGTGGGGAAAAGTTTGCCATCGCTGCTCTAGCCTGATTTTTAGGGCTAGCTACTAATCCTTACTGGAATATTTACTATATTTTGCAAACAATGGAAGACCATACGTAGTATTCCAGTTTTACAGATCCTTTAAAAATATAGTATTTCCCCTTCTGATGCTGCCTTAAATATGCTGCCTTGAGGAGGCTGCTTTATGTTGATGCTTTTTAAATTGGCTGAAAGAAGGAAATTCCTTTCTTCCTCCCTTGCTTGTGTGCAACAGCAGTTTATTGCTAGGGCATGTGTTGGGTTTATAATCCCCAAACTCTCATAGCTATCCTTCCTTTGTTTTTGTCTTTTGTTCTTCCAAACTAGAGCATAATCACAATAAAGTTGGAAGACTCTCAGTTTATAATTTGGTGTTGGTAACTGCTGGCTTTCTAACTTTTACTAATATCAAGTTTGTGAAGAGGTTTGGACTAGAAGACCTCCAAGATATAGTCCAAAGTTTGGACTAGAACAGCCGTCCCCAACCTTTGCGGCTTTGCCTAACATTCTGGCCTGCCACTCGCACAAGTTGAGCAGTGTGTATGCATGCGCTCCAGCCAGCTATTCATGCAGTCCAATTCCGAATAGGCCACGGCCTAGTAGTGGGCTGTAGTCCTGGAGGTTGGAGACCCCTGGACTTGAATACCTACAAAGTCCCTCCCAGGTCTGTTATTCTTGCATTGGCTGCCAATCAGTTTCCGGTCACAATTCAAAGTGTTGGTAATGACCTATAAAACCCTACATGGCATCGGGCCACAATACCTACGAGACCACCTGCTGCCGCACGAATCCCAGCGGCCGATTAGGTCCCACATAGTTGGCCTTCTCCGGGTCCCGTCAACTAAAGAATGCCATCTGGCGGGATCCAAGGGAAGAGCCTTCTTTGTGGTGGCATCCGCCCTCTGGAATCAACTCCCCCGGAGATTCAAACTGCCCCTACCCTCCTCACCTTCCGCTAAATGCTATAGACCCATCTTTGCTGCCAGGCATGGGGGGATTAATCTCCCCCCCTTTTCTCTGACCTCTATATTGATCAGCTGCACTGAGTGTGTATGACTGTGTAGTTAATGGGTTTTTTATACATGTATTTTAATTTAGTTTAAATTTTAACGTTAGATTTGTATTGTATTATATTACTGTCTTGTTGTGAGCCGCCCTAAGTCTTCAGAGAGGGGCGGCATTCAAATCTAATAAATTCAATTCAACTCAATTCTATTATTTCTGAGATAGGTTCCCTTAAAATTACAATTTAGGTTAACATTTAAAGAATATTGTCCGTATTCTCAGAGCAAGATTATATTTAGTAATTTCTACTGTACAAAAGTAATTCCCTCAACACTGGAGACACCCTACAATAGTGATGGCAAACCTTTTTTTGCTCAATTGCCAAAAGGGCATGCAGGCGTGCATATATGTGCCCACACCCATAATGCAATGCCCTTCCCCTTGTCCATGCACGCACAACCCCTCCCCACACACTTCCCACCATGTGCTCAGGCCTCACTGAAGCCTCTGGACTTCCAGTAGGCCCATTGGGCTGTTTTTCACCTTCCACAGGTTCCAGAGGCTTTCCTGAAGCCCAGGGAGGGTGAAAAATGCCCTCCCCCAGGCTCTCCATGGGAAGAGCCTTCTCTGTGGCAGCCCCGGGCCTCTGGAATCAATTCCCCCCAGAGATTAGAACTGCCCCCACACTCCTTGTCTTTCGTAAATTACTCAAGACCCATCTATACCGCCAGGCATGGGGGAGTTGAGACACCTTTCCCCCAGGCTTTTTTATATTTATGTTTGGGCATGTATATGTTGTTTACTTTTTTAAATATGATAGGGTTTTATGTGCTTTTTAATATTAGATTTGTTTTCGCTGGAATATTGTTTTTATTATTGTTGTGAGCCGCCCCGAGTCTTCGGAGAGGGGCGGCATACAAATGTAAATAATTGCATTGAATTGAATTAAATTCTGGAAGGCCAAAAATCAGCTGGACAGTGTGTGCATGCACAACCCCTCAGATATGACTCCACATGTCACCTGTGGCACGCGCGCGATAGGTTCTCCATCACGGCCCACACTAATCCCATGCCTAGACATCATGCCTTGCTTAATCCCCGCTAGTCAAATGACTATTCTGTGTCTAGCCGACTATGAGACTATTTTCTTAGTTCAAGGTTTTCACTTCAAAATGTAGGCGGCAAAACAAAGGGAGGGACATTGTGTAACATTTCAAGGCCTTTGTTTTTAAATATGACATTTTGTTTTTTATCCCCGTGAAGCTCACGCACTTCCAATGTTTCGTGAACCGCGCCAGCGAAGTACAAGAAAACAGCTGGAAAAAGATAGAATGGATCCTGTGAAATCTCACAAACCGGAACCGCCAGTAGCAGGACCAGGTAATTCAGATTTTTGAAATTTGCTGTCAGAAAAATACAGCAACTTTATTTCATACAATCATAGAAAACAAAAGTTCTAAAGTACCTGGGAGATTATCTAATCCAGTTCTCTCTCTCATGCAAAACCCAATTACTAAAGAGCCTTTGTTTAATCTTTATTCAAACATCTATTGCAAAAACAGGACCGTGTACTTTGTTATGGTATGGTTGTTAACGTTGTGGAATTTTTCCTGAAGATCATCTGTTCTAATTTAATCCCATTGTTTCTAGTCTTGTTTTCTTGAAAAATTCTGAACAGCCTTGCCCCATCTATTTTGTTTATTTAATTCGTGTATATGCCACTGTGTGTCTAAAGTCTTGGAGCAACTGACAAGTAGTAACAGATAAACAAAATATATTTTATTTCTGTGATAAATAATATTCTTATTATAGTTACAATACTAGAATTTTCTACATGACAATCTTTCAAATTCTTGAATGCAGCTGCTATGGTTCTCTTAAAACTAAAATGATAAATTCTATTCTTTATTCCTATCACCCATTTCCTCCCATGTTGACTGTATGACTGTAACTTGTTGCTTATATCCTAAGATTTTTATTAATATTGCTTCTTCATTGCTTATTTGACCCCTATAACAATCATTAAGTGTTGTACCACATGATTCTTGACAAAAGTATATTTTATTTTATGTACGCTGAGAACATATGCACCAAGACAAATTCCTTGTGTGTCCAATCACACTTGGATAAATTTCTATTCTATTCTATTCTATACCCAAATTTCTCCACCGATGCATTATACATTTTTATTTCCATGTTCCTGAATTAGTTTATTTATGTCCTTCCTTAAATGGGAAGCTATAATTTCAGAATACATTCTAGGCGCAATCTAATTAAAGAAGGGTTGAGAGGGATAATGACTTTTATTGTGGAAGATCAAATCAACTTGATAAAAGCAAGCATAAACAGTGAACAAAAAATGTTTAAAAAATGCTGATGTACTACAAGTGTCAAACTCGCGGACTGGATGCGTCACAGGTTGGCCACCCCCACCCCCATTTTAGCAAAAGGGAGAAAGTCACAATTATGTCATGTGATGACAACGTGACCCTTTGAGTTTGACACCCCTGTATTAGAATATTCACTTTTTAATGTGTGTGTGTGTATAGATTGTAGATCTTGGCATATTTGGGTTTCTCCCCATGCAAGGTTCAGTGAGTTCTGGTGACGTTTCGAAGAGGTCCCACTCATCATGTATCTCAGGGACCGCCTTCTGCTGCACGAATCCCAGTGACCAGTTAGGTCCCACAGAGTGGGCCTTCTCCGGGTCCCGTCAACTAAACAATGTCGTTTGGCGGGACCCAGGGGAAGAGCCTTCTCTGTGGCGGCCCCAGCCTTAGGAACCAACTCCCCCCAGAGATTAGAATTTCCCTCACCCTCCTCGCCTTTCGTAAGCTTCTTAAAATCCACCTCTGCCGTCAGGCATGGGGGAACTGAGATATTCTTTCCCCCTAGGCCTTTACAATTTACGCATGGTATGTTTGTATGTATGTTTGGTCTTATAATAAGGGTTTTTTTTTAGTTATTTTAGTATTGGTTTGGATTGTTACATGCTGTTTTTTATTACTGTTGTTAGCCGCCCCGAGTCTACGGAGGGGGGCGGCATACAAATGCAATCAATCAATCAATCAATCATCTTCAGGTGATATAGATATAGATATTTGCTTAATGTCTGTTTTTACATTTTTCACAACTGATTATTCTTTCTTCTTATTAGGCCGTGGTGGTCGTGTTGGAACTCATGGAGGCACTCTGTCGTCATACATAGTGAAGAATATTGCATTGGATATAACTGATGATAGCAATCCCCGCGAAGCTATTTTACGGCATGCAAAAGAGGCAGAAGAAAGTCCCTACTGGGTTGCTCCAGCATATTCCAAGTAATTAAATTTTATAAGGCAATAAATATATATATATATATAAAGCATCGATTAGATAATATGTCTTAAACTTTAATGAAGTTGAATATAAGAAAATATATATATTTAAAAATACATTCTCTTTTTTTTTCTGTAGTTCTAACTTTTGCTGAAAATTGTAACAGTATCAATGAGTTGTACTAAAAGGTCTTGATATATAGTGGTATCTCGTGATACGAACCCCTCGCCAAACGAACAATCCAAGATACGAACCCAGGGTTCGGAAATTTTTTGCCTCTTCTTCCGAACTTTTTCCGTCTTATGAACCCGCCACCGCAAAGCCCCGCCGCCCGGCTGTCGCCTTTTGGAACAGCCGGGGGGCTTCTTGGCGGCCTCCTGAACTCCGAACCTGGAAGTTCGGCAAAGTTCGGGTTTGCCGTTCGGGTTCGGAAGGCCGTCGAGAAGCCCCCGGCTGTTTCAAAAGACGACAGCCGGGTGGCGGGGCTTCTCGGCGGCCTCCCGAACGCCGAACCCGGAAGTTCGGCAAAGTTCGGGTTTGGCGTTTGGGTTCGGGAGGATGCCGAGAAGCCCCCCAGTTGTTTCAAAAGGTGACAGTCGGGCGGCGGGGCTTCTCTGGGGCCACCCGAACCTGAACTTTTGCTGAACTTCCTGGTTCGGCATTGGGAGAACGGTGAGAAGCGCCCAGCTGTTTCAAAAGGTGACAGCCAGGCGGTGGCGGTTTTTTGCATTTTTTTTCTTTCACGCATTAATTCATTTTACATTGTTTCCTATGGGAAACAATGTTTCATCTTACGAACTTTTCGCCTTACGAACCTCCCCCAGGAACCAATTAGGTTCGTAAGACGAGGTATTACTGTATTTAGAATAGAATATAAATAGGTATAGAACAGAACAGAATAGAATAGAATAGCAGAGTTGGAAAGTACCTTGTAGGTCATCCAGTTCAAACCCCTGCTTAAGCAGGAGACCTTGTACCATTTCTGAAGATCACTGTCAAGTCTCTTCTTGAAAGCTTCCAGGGATGAAAGTCCCAGTACTTCTGAAGGCAAGGTGTTCCATTGATTGATTGTTCCCACTGGCAGAAAATTTCTCTTTATTTCTAGGTTCAATCTCTCCTTGGTCAGTTTCCATCCATTTTTCCTTGTCTGGCCTTCAGGTGCTTTGGAAAATAGATTGATCCCTTCTCTCTGCATCAGCCCGTCAAATATTGGAACATTGGTATCATGTCACTCCTTCTTCCCAGGCTTCGGAGGCCCCCTGGAGGCCAGAAATGGGCCCATTTCCGGCCTTGTCAAATGTCCAGTAGACCTGTTTTTCACCCTCCCCTAGCCTCCACACATGCCCTGCATGCCATTCATCCAAAACAGCCTATGTGGGGACTCCTGAGAGGGATGGGGTGGGGTGAGTGGAGCCAGCCAGGAGTGGGGTTTGGGGGGGTTCTCTGAACTGCACAGAATCGTAGCTGGAGGTTCTCCTGAACTCCAGCAAACCCCCAGCAGCCTACCCCTGCTTTTCTTGGAATTAATGGGAGATTGGAATGGAATGATACCCCAAATTAGACAGAAAAATATTAAAGTTGCAGAAAGTAGCTACCATTTCTTTGTCGTTTGATGGACAATTTAGAGTTTGTTGATGCATTGGGCATAAAAATGACAATTCAAGACAGTATGCTTACTATTCAGAAAGACATACATCAATGGTTCTCATCCTTTCCTTCATCTCCCTTTAAATACCTTTTGTACATACTCTGGACACAGTTCATCAAGACTTAACTTAAGGCTTAAATCATAACATTTCTTCATTTCTTCATGGACCCTCTGTGACAACATCATGGCCCCCGGGGTCAGCAGACCACAGATTGAGAACCATCAATGTAGATCTTTTACAAGAACAGACACAATTTGAATTTTGGAGAATCTGATTATTAAGCTTCATAAAATAACAAAGATTTTTTTCAGACCATACTTTGAAATGTACCTAAAAAGTAATTGATGTCATTGTCTTTAATAAACTTACTTACTTACTTACTTACTTACTTACTTACTTACTTACTTACTTACTTACTTACTTATTTATTAGATTTGTATGCCGCCCCTCTCCGTAGACTCGGGGCGGCTAACAACAACAATAATAAAACAGCGTTTGACAAATCTAATATTTAAAATAGCTAAAAACCCTTATTAAAAAACCAAACATACCATGCATAAATTGTATAGGCCTGGGGGGAAGGAATATCTCAATTCCCCCATGACAGAGGTGGGTTTTAAGGAGTTTACGAAAGGCGAGGAGGGTGGGGGCAATTCTGATCTCTGGGGGGAGCTGGTTCCAGAGGCTCGGGGCCACCACAGAGAAGGCTCTTCCCCTGGGTCCCACCAGACGACATTGTTTAGTCGACGGGACTCGGAGAAGGCCAACTCTGTGGGTACTTATTACAGTTATATTAACACCGCTTGGAGTTTCCTGAGTACTAGTTAATGAGCCGTAGTTAAAGTATTGAGTAAAATGGAAAATGTCCCTGGAATAAAAAGCATCTGTAGTGTGTATCTAGTAAGGTGTGAACTTTGTGTTAGATGCAATCGACATCTTGATCAGGTTTCAGTGTCTTGAGTTTTTCAATTGGATTCAGTTTATGTTCATATTAAAATAGTTATTAGAATAGTGTGCAAAAATTCCTCTAGAGAGATTTTCTGGTGATAAGATGTACTTTTTTCCGTCAGTTGCCAAAATACAAGTTTCCAGAAATACATTAATAAACGTTGTGAGGTGTGTACATGTTTTGATGGGTGTTTTTATATTTCCCCTTAGTTATAATCCAGGTAAAAATCAAATTATGGTAGATGAGAGCAGAAATTTTCTTAATCAGTAAAGGAGTGATGGAATAGTTATTTGGGAGGAGTTCCCCCCCCTCTTTTTAAGAGCAAACCTGAACACTTTTGCAGAGCTCTTGTTTTAATCATTATTGTTCTTTTTTTAGAACCCAGCCAAAAACAGTTTTTGCAGAAGTAGAATCTGATGAAGATGAAACAGATGACAAGCCAGAGTGGAAAAAACGTAAAATTTGAAGAATTTAAATTGAAGGATCTTCGCAAGGGATTTCAGACAGAGATGAAATTCTTTTTCCTTATGCAAAAGAAGTCAAATTACTGCAAGCAAAATTGCTTTTACGCACAGGAATATTTTGCCCCTTTGAAAGACTATAATTGCCATAGAGTGAAATAAGCTTGCTTTAGCATAAAATCTGTATTTTATTAAATAACTAAAGTCATAAATAAAAAAGAATTATTTCTTCAAAGGCTTTTGTTTATGTGTGTATTTAGAAGAGCATAGAAACATAGAAGACTGGCGGCAGAAAAAGACCTCATGATCCATCTAGTCTGCCCTTATACTATTTTCTGTATTTTATCTTAAGATGGATATATGTTTATCCCAGGCATGTTTAAATTCAGTTACTGTGGATTTATCAACCACGCCTGCTGGAAGTTTGTTCCAAGGATCTACTACTCAGATCATAATAACTTTATGCAGATCATAATAACTTTAAAAAAGCCCAATCCTCTTTTTTTCCCCCTTAAATTATTTTGCTTTTGTTGATAAATTTGAAAATTCTAATTTGTAAGACAGAGCAACAAATGCTCTATCTTACACATCAGTAAAAATAATCAGAACCTTAAATACAAGCTTGGAGAACATAACCTTGTAGAACATAAGCTTCTGTCAAGGATTTTGGAGTACTGATATCTAATGATCTAAGTGCCAAAGCCCACTGTAACAACATTGCCAAAAAGGCACCAAGAGTAGGCAATCTAATATTGCGTAGCTTCTTCTCTGGAAATATTACACTGCTAACTAGAGCATACAAAACATTCACTAGATCAATTCTCGAATACAGCTCACCTGTCTGGAACCTGCACTACATATTGAACATTAATACAATTGAGAGAATCCAAAAATATTTCACGAGAAGAATCCTCCACTAGCAACAAAATATCTTATGCCATCAGACTTGAAATCTTGGCTTAGTCAACTGAGATCTACGTCGCCTTTTAACTGATCTAAATTTAATTCATAAAATTATCTGTCACAAGGTCCTACCTGTCAATGACTGCTTCACCTTCAACAACAACAATACACAAGCGCACTAGAGATACAAACTTAATGAAAACCGCTGCAAACTTGACTGCAGAGAATATGACTTCAGCAACAGTGCCTGGAATTTACTACCTGACTCAGTTTCTTCCCCCAACCCCAAAACCTTCAACCTTAGACTGTCTACTGTCAACCTCACCCAATTCTTTAATGGGGGGGTGGGGTGCATAAGCACACCATTGAGCATATTATTCCTGTCCTATTGTCCTCATTTATCTATATTTTGTTTATGTTTATGCTTATACCCATACTTGTTGTAGTTAGCTCTGGCCCAGCTCCTGCCCCAAGGACTGGATATGGGGGAGACATCCACATGCTGCAGGCCTGTTTTGCCCCCTGTGGAATCTGCTGATGAAGGCTCCTCTGACCAAGAAGACATGAGTGACAGGGAGGAGGAGAGTGTGGCAGACAGCTCAGAAGGAGATCAATTATCTAGCTCCTCCTTGGATTCAGAACAAGAGTTAATGATACAGCCACGCATGCAGAGAGCGATGCATAGGCAACAACAACTGAGAGATTATTATCAAAGAAAATGAGCCCACCTGTGGTTGGGTGGGGCTGTGGTAATTAGTGAGGCAGCTATAAATAGCAGCCTGTGGGTTTGGCCATTGTGGAGGATTATCTGATCGTTGTGTTTCGTGACTGCTTTAGTGACTTTGACTTTTTGTGTGCTGATTTTCCCCTGCTTTGAAACTAAACCAGAGCAAAGTGTGTTTCACTTTGTGAAAGAAGAAGGACTGTGAATTGCCTCACAGCTGCAAGCTAAGTATCACAAAACTGATAAGGGACTTGTACAAATTACCAGTTTGTTTGCTCTTTGCTATACCAAAAGAGGGCTTAGTTTAAGTGAATTTTCATTATAAAGAACATTGTTTTGAATTTTCAAACGTGTGTGTGTCTGAAATTTGTACTTGTGAATTTTGGGGAGGAGTCTACCAGAGAGCCTGACAGAATACCTGTTATAAATAATTAATAAACAAACAAAAACAAAACAAAATATCACCTAAATATTATGAAGAAGTAGGCTATTATATGATCTTGAATAATTTCTGCTCCGATCAGTTTCCGGTTACAATTCAAAGTGTTGGTCATGACCTTTAAAGCCCTACATGGCATTGGACCAGAGTACCTCCGGAACCGCCGGCTACCGCACGAATCCCAGCGACCGATAAGGTCCCACAGAATTGGCCTTCTCCGGGTCCCATCAACTAAACAATGTCGTTTGGCAGGCCCCAGGGGAAGAGCCTTCTCTGTGGCGGCACTGGCCCTCTGGAACCAACTCCCCCCCCGGAGATTAGAACTGCCCCCAGCCTCCCTGTCTTTCGTAAACTACTCAAGACTCACTTATACCGCCAGGCATGGGGGAGTTGAGACACCTTTCCTCCAGGCTTTTTTTTTAATACTTTGTTTTATGTTTGGTATGAATGTGCTGTTTGGTTTTTAAAATAATGATAGGGTTTTATATGTTTTTTAATATTAGATTTGTTCCACTGCTATATTGTTTTTGTTGCTGTTATGAGCCGCCCCGAGTCTTCGGAGAGAGGCAGCATACAAATCTAATGAATGAATGAATGAATGAATGAATGAATGAATGAATGAATGAATACTGGAATTCCATGATTATTTTGTTCATTTATGAAAGCCACGGGTATGTCAATAATATGAATTGTAAAGGGTGTACAGAATCTTATAGGGGGCTAAGCAAAGCATTTATAATTGGAAACATTTCAAATTAAAAATGCTTGTTTTGATATGCTGGAAATGCCTTCTGGAATGTTTAAAAAAAAGAGAAGGCGCATTTGGATCTTAAACCATAGATGCTTCAAATGCAGAACATATCTGAAACTGTGTCAGAATATTCTTGGTTAAATTGGAATGGTCATTTTCAGCTCAATAGGTTTTGCACAGTACTAATCTTCTATGGGCAACTTGTTTCCACCTGTTGATTCCAGAACAGATATATATCATACAAATGTCATTTCATAGATGCATAACTCCTTTTTTCTAATGGTGTGCAATAGATTTCCTTTTTTTAGGCCAATAGATAGTTACTTTGCTCGAAGAAATCTTGCTATCATTACATTTTTGCCTGTACACTTCTTGATTCCCAATTTTTATATGCTTGCTGATTATTTTAGGTTCTGGAATGTAACACAAAAATATTCATTTTAAAACCAGTCATTGCTTCACAGAGACTGATGAAGAATAGAAGGAAGAAAAAAACCTATGTGGTCTTTAGAGTCTGTTTTCTCTTTCCTTCTGAAAGTATGTGTTCTTTGCTCTTGCTTCTAAATCAAAATTGTACTGTGACTTCTTTGCTACTCTATAGCCAAAGTATTCTGTGTACCCCTTAAATATTACCTTGCAAAGGACCTCATTCATAGCCATCAAGATAGATATTGGGGAGTGGGGCTACAATCATAGTTCCCTGTAAGCTGAGCAGTGAGCAATCGCTCACTTAAAAATCATCATCAACTCAGAGTTTTCCAAACCTGCCCAGAAGACGAGAGGGAAAGAGTGAGAAGGAAGGAGAGAGAGAGGAAGAGAGGAAGAGAGAGAAACAGATAGAAAAAAGAGAGGAAGGAAAAGAGAAAGAAAAAGAATGGGAGTAAGGAAGAGAGAAAGAAAATCAAAATCTAGTTTGAAACTAGCTCAACTATTTAAGTGGCATTTTGATATTGATAGAGTTGCCCTATTATGAGCTCACTGTTATAGACACACAGTTCAGTATTTTATTTTGAAATTCTCTGAGGCAAAACAGGGTGGGTTTTTTATTTGTTTGTTTGTTTGTTTGTTTGTTTGTTTGTTTATTATTTCTGTGCTGCCCAGTCCCGAAGGGACTGCCGCTGAGACACTATACTTTTCCGCCCACCCCCCCCAAAAATTAGAAGGAACACTGGCTACAATTTTAGAAGTTTAATCCCACCCTATTACTTCCCAGCAACCGATTAAAACCCACAGGGTTGGCCTTTTCCGGGTCCCGTCAACTAAGCAATGTCGGTTAGCGGGCCCACAGAGGAGAGCCTTCTTTGTGGCGGCCCCAGCTCTCTGGAATCAAATACCCCCTGAGGTCTGTACTGCCCCCACCCTACTAGCTTTCAGGAAAGCCTTGAAAATCTGGCTTTGCCGGCCGGCCTGGTGGCCGTGAGAATTGACATCTCTTAATTCCGTCCTAAATAAGATTTGATTGGGATGGATGATATGGTATGATTGCATTGACAATATTAAGGGTTTTTAAGAGTTTTTAAATTATTATTAATGTTTGAATTGATTTTGTATAGTTTTATTGTTTCTTATTGTAAGCCACCGTGAGCCCTTCGGAAGTGATTGGCATACAAATGTAAATAATTAAATAAGTTTGTTTGTTTGTTTGTTTGCTGGTCAGCATCAATCCCTCTTTTGATTCGTAGCTTGTTCTCAGATGTTTGCTAGAGTGACTTAATTATCTTCTTTAGGACAGTGATCACAACTGAACATCTGTATTAAGCTGCTCTATTCCTACAGTGGAAAGTCTAGTAACAATTGCCATCATTTGGGTTTTATAAAGTATGAGTTAGCCTTTTCCAAAGCACTACATTTCATCCCTGCTTTTATCTAAAACCATTGCATTTTTTAATATTTACTCTTGACTAAAAGTAAAATACAAATCTAATATTTTACAATACGCATCTTGAAGAATGTATACATTACATGATGGAAAGGTTAAGAGTAACGTTGTATATTTTAAAGGGTTAACATTTTATTTAAGTGCTTGCCTTGCTATGTCTGTCACAACAACTAATGTTTTAAAAGGAATTATTGATTTGGAAAGTCATTTGCTTAGAGGAAGTTGTATTTCCTTTTTAAAATAGTTTCGATCCATCAAAATCAAATATATTTATTTTTGTGACTTTCATAAAGTGAAAAGATCATAGCGATGTTGATACTTAAAATATTAACATTTAATTCATACACTGCCAGTGGGTGCTTAATTAATTACCCTGTTTTACTTTCAGATTTATATTGGATGAATATTCAATTTTAAAAACTGTATCACTCAAGTCAGCCTCTTCTTAATCTTCAGCAAGCAGAATTGCTTAAAATTTAGTTCCCAGAAGCTGAACAGTGAGATCAGTAAAAGTCAAGTGAATTGATGTCAATTTTATTTTTCTTAAATTCTGAAATACGTGTATAAGAAAACCCCAACATTTTCTGATTTCCAGCTTACCACAAAAATGACTTTTTCCTCCATAATTTGCCCATTATTTGTAGTTGAAAGCAATGCGAAAATTTAAAACACAATTAATTATGCTGCTTGTCTAAACAGTCCTTCAGGATTGGGTGGCATAGAAGTCACTTTTGAACTACAAAATAAACAAGACTTTCAGTTATTTCTAATAAACAAGTAAATAATATATGGATATAATTGATAAGTATAAATAACACAATAAAAATGTAAACAATTGATATATGGATTAGATAAAGCAATAAAGAGATATATAGAGTTTGCTTTTTGATTCATCAGGAATGCAAACAAAATGGAAATTTATTTTATTTATTATTTATTATTTAGATTTGTATGCCGCCCCTCTCCGCAGACTCGGGGCGGCTCACAACAAAGTGAAACAATTTACAACAAATCTAATATGGTTACTATGTAACCATTTTCCTTTCTTTTTCTATTTTCTTTTTTTCTTCTATGTTCTTTTCTCTCTTTTTCTCTCTCTGTCCATCTTTATTGTTCTCTTTCTTTTCTTTTGCTAGGTTTTTCCTTTTTTTTCTTCTCCCTACCCTTTCTTTTCTTTCTCTTAATTACATGTTTGTAAAAGTCGTTTACTATTCTTTTTGAATTGTATTAGAAACATAGAAGACTGACGGCAGAAAAAGACCTCATGTTCCATCTAGTCTGCCCTTATACTATTTTCTGTATTTTATCTTAGGATGGATATATGTTTATCCCAGGCATGTTTAAATTCAGTTACTGTGGATTTATCAACCATGTCTGCTGGAAGTTTGTTCCAAGGATCTACTACTCTTTCAGTAAAATAATATTGCTTTTGATCTTTCCCCCAACTAACTTCAGATTGTGTCCCCTTGTTCTTGTGTTCACTTTCCTATTAAAAACACTTCCCTCCTGGACCTTATTTAACCCTTTAATATATTTAAATGTTTCGATCATGTTCCCCCTTTTCCTTCTGTCCTCCTGTTTTTCTATTTGTGAATAAAAACTTATTTTTTTAAAAAAGAAGTCAAATAAAATAAATAAATAATAAATAAATAAACTATCCTTATTTATACGGATTGTATTTTATTTAATGATGTTACCTAATTGGGTAATGAAAATCTGCAAGCAAACAACAAGTCCAGAGTTCCAAGAACTCTGCACTTCGTCCCTGGGTTAAAGGTATTTTCTTCTGTCAATATGAAAATAATAAGGTGGAAAACTTAAATGGCCATAGAAATTTTGAATAGAATGGGAGAAAACTACAGAGGGGGGGGCATAGAAATCTAATAAATAGAAACATAGAAACATAGAAACATAGAAATCTGACGGCAGAAAAAGACCTCATGGTCCATCTAGTCTGCCCTTATACTATTTTCTGTATTTTATCTTAGGATGGATATATGTTTATCCCAGGCATGTTTAAATTCAGTTACTGTGGATTTATCTCCCACGTCAGCTGGAAGTTTGTTCCAAGGATCTACTACTCTTTCAGTAAAATATTTTCTCATGTTACTTTTGATCTTTCCCCCAACTAACTTCAGATTGTGTCCCCTTGTTCTCGTGTTCACTTTCCTATTAAAAACACTTCCCTCCTGGACCTTATTTAACCCTTTAATATATTTAAATGTTTCGATCATGTCCCCCCTTTTCCTTCTGTCCTCCAGACTATATAGATTGAGTTCATGAAGTCTTTCCTGATACGTTTTATGCTTAAGACCTTCCACCATTCTTGTAGCCTGTCTTTGGACCCGTTCAATTTTGTCAATATCAATATCTTGTCAATAATAATAATAATAAAATAATAATAATAATAATAATGTGGAATGCCATGTCCCCATTTACATGGCATTATCATCATACATCTGCTTCCCAAATCATTACAACTACATAAAAAATATAATTATCAGGTGAAAAAATGAACACTGCATATGTCATTATGAATAGGAAGAGACGGAAATGAGCAAAATGATGTATCCATTACAAATATTGGATAATGCAGCTGCAGAAAAAATCATTTAACACCCACCCACATTTTTTCCTTAGGAATGCAGTTTCTACCTCAGTGCACTTTTAAATAGACATTTCCCAAAATAAAGCTTGGTTGAACTTTCACAAATTTTACTATTTTACTTACAGTCAGGAGAAATGGCTACCTTAATTAAAATAGAAATGCAGCCTTTAATTCCAGTGTCTGCTGGTTATTAAATGTTTTCTTGAAAGAAAATACTCTCTTCCAGTCTTCTGCAACTCAAAATCTACAAATAAAGTATTATAGTGTAACAGCCTTGTCTGTTGTTTCAGTCCTATATGGCAACAATAATCACCATAGAGATAAACAATATGGGATAAATGAATTTTAAAAAATGTATTTCCTTCCTGTTGGTGGGATAGCATAAGAAATATCCTGAAGAGAACAATGAAATATCTTAAAGAAAACCTGAAGCAGGGAAATCATTTTCTTTTCCAATTCTTCCCTCCTCAAACATAAGTTTTCCCAAGGTATCAATTCAGTCGCAGTGAAGGGCTGCAAAAATTTTTACTACCACACTATGGGCATGGCTCATTTTGTGGGTGTGGCTTGCCAGCCATGTGACCAGGTGGGAGTGGCTTGATCATGCGACCAGAGTGGTGGTGGCTTAAAGGTCATGTGACTGGCTTAAAGGTGGCCAACTTGACGTCACTCATGTCAAGGGTTAGGTTTAGGGTGCCTGGCCTCTCCTTGCCTCAAGCTGAGCATCCAAAATATGCTATTTAATTCTATGTAGATATGCCATATGTGTACATACATATTACATACAAGCACACACAAATATACATTATCTATTATAAAAAGTATGTACACACACACACACACACAGCTCTTCTAAAATTATATATTTTCTTTTTTTTAATTTTTTTTAATTAATTTAAAATATATATACATATACACATTTACACAACATAACAATGAAAAAAAAATTAAAAGGATACAATACAAAACAAAACAAAACAAAACACATACAAACCTAAGTAATAGTAATTATAATAATAATAATAGTTGATTAATTATTTAGATACAATAAACAATGTTGGCTATTACAATAAACAAACAACATATTATATATCATTTGTATTCTCTTTTGAGGGGGGAAAAATAAACAGTCTTTTCTGATATCAAATTATTTTCTGGTGAAATATGCAATCGGTATATATTGTTATTTCTTTTGGTTATCAATGTCTTTTTTTATTGTTGTTATTTTCTTAGCCGCTTCCGTACACTCTTATTTGATTAATTTAATTTCATGCAATTTTTTTTAACAAACACTGTATATATATCATATTTGATCTATTATATAAAAAAGGGGGGAAAACTATTGCTATCATTGTAATTTAATTTGAACTTTTATGTCTTCTTTTAAACCAATCATAAAAATAATGTATATTTCATTCCAGTGCTGTTAATTCTTGGGGTGGGGAGAGGACTTCAGAGCCTGCATTTAAGCATGCCATATCACAAATGTATTTTCTTGGGGAAGGAGTTGATGGGGGTGTGATAGACATCCCTGTGTTGTTCTTAATGTGGTAGCATTTTGAAGCCCACTCTACACCATTAAAGGCCTCCTTATCTTTTATGGATTGTTGCAAAGGCTAAACTATAATTCGGCAATGAATATAGAAATCTATGCATTTAATTGAGGTAGTTTGGAAGGGGTTTTTCTTCACACTGGCAGCAATGACATTGGTTGACTACATAGAAAAATAGATATTTCTTTGCTATTTTCCTTCTTAAAATCATAAAATTATATATTTTCAACATCGTTTACTAGATAGGAAAAACCTACCCAGAGCCCAGAAGAGAAAAAAAAAATCTACCAGTTCTGCGTACTTGATCAAAATTTTTCTACTGGTTCTGTGTACCAGACCATACCTGTAGGAGCCCATCACTGATTCAGTGGCATCTTCAGGATAAGGAAAGACTAATAATACAGTTAACATGATGGTTATGACATTGCTAGAAGCCCTACCCTTATTGTGCGTCTACATCATGGACATGAAAAAGGGCGGGGCTTGGCTTGTGCTGCCTCCCATCTTGATTTTTTGACCCTACAGTGCAGACCGCATTGCTAATAGCCCTCTAAAATTATTTTAAATCAAAACTAATTTCCTGCAAAGTCTACAGTTTATCCTGTCTGCTCAAAGTAAACCTTGTTGCTTTCTCAGCTAAGCTGCAGCTAAGCCCCAAAGTTGCTCTGTGAGTGAGAAGGATGGTTTCTACATTTGATATAAATAAATAATCTTAAAAGCACATGTATCTCCTTTCCACTCTTCTTTTTTTCCCCTCTTCTGAACTGTAAGCTATTTGGGGATAGAGGATTCTCTGTTCATACATGTTTGTAATTCTAAGCACCATGAATGCTGTGGGTGTATGCAGCATAAATAAATCATTACTCTGAGTGAAGTGGTTGTACAGAAAGTTAGAATGCAGTTGTAGTCCTTTGAACATAGTAGAAGGGGTTTGTGCTGCCCAGGCATGAAGTACCTTAAGTAACCTAAAAAGAATTTAGTTCCCATCATATTTCATGAATGAGCAAGGCTATCAAATTTTCACCAGTGAGCAATTTTGGCTGATATTCCTCTTGTTGTTGTATTTTTTTTTAAAATTATTATTATTATTATTATTATTATTATTATTATTATTATTATTATTATGTCAGTACAACACAGCAAACGAGATCACTATGCTGTATTTCGTATTTCATCACCAGTCGGGTGCTTCCCAAGCACCTAGGACTGCGTGATGTAGCGGCGAATTATGTTTGCCGATCCCAGTAAAGCGGCCTTTTGCAATTGACAGATGGAGATTTTGTCAATTCCGATGGTTTTCAAATGTCCACTGAGATCCTTTGGCACTGCGCCCAGCGTGCCAAGTACCACTGGGATCACTTTCACTGGCTTATGCCAGAGTCGTTGCAGCTCGATTTTTTAGATCTTCGTATTTCACTAATTTCTCTAGCTGCTTCTCCTCAATTCTGCTGTCCCCTGGGATTACGATGTAGATGATCCATACTTTCTTTTTCTCCACAATCAGGATGTCTCGTGTGTTATGCTTCAGAATTCTGTTAGTCTGAAGTCGGAAGTCTCACAGTAGTTTTGCTTACTCATTTTCAACCACTTTTTCAGGCTTATGATCCCACCAGTTCTTTGCCATTGGTAAATGGTAGTTCTGACACAAGTTCCAGTGGATCCGGAACTACCATTTACCAGTGGCAAAGAACTGGTGGGATCATAAGCCCGAAAAAGTGGTCGAAAATGAGCAAGCAAAACTACTGTGGGACTTCCAACTTCAGAATTATTATTATTATTATTATTATTATTATTATTATTATTATTATTATTATTGAAAATATATACAATTTAAAAAGACAGTACATAATCTTTGGAATCTGATTCATACTTCTTTACCCTAATATTATATTGTACATTGTCTTGTGCTTGTGTTTCTGCAAACCAAAATAGGATCCAGAAGGCATTTCCTACATCCTCATCCATGCTTCATGAGTACTTTTATTCCTAGGTTAATGGTTTCTCATGATACTGTCCATACTACATGTGTTATTTATTGTAGAACTTCCCCTGCCTGTTCTAATTTTCTTCTCGCCATAGGAAATGACTTCTTTGAAGCATTAGCTCTCAATATGTAAACAACTTATTGGATGTTTCAAACAAAATAATACACAGGCATTTCAAAGGACAACTGGCCTGTCAGTCACAGAAAAAATAGCACAACTGTTATGGGAAACTACATTTTTACCCATAAGATCCAGGACTAGCAACATGGGTTAGCTGCCCTTGAGCTATGGGCTTTGATGCTGTTTGGATTTCAATAAAGTTAATTGGAACATGACATCATGTTGACAAAGATTTCTATGAGGATGGCATGGGATTGTGAAATATTTCACAAGTGCATTGCATTATAGTTTAATGTAAAAGGTTTTTGAAAAATACTCAGAGAGTTAACTGGTGAAATTAGCAGTTGTTTATTCGGCTAGGGTTAACGCAAACAGATTACAGTGTTCCCTCGATTTTCACGGGGGGATGTGTTCCGAGACCGCCTGCGAAAGTCCAATTTCCGCGAAGTAGAGATGCGGAAGTAAATACACTATTTTTGGCTATGAACAGTATCACAAACCTTCCCTTAACACTTTAAACCCCTAAATTGCAATTTCCCATTCCCTTAGCAACCATTTTGATTATTACTCACAGTGTTTATTTATTAAAGTTTATTTTAAAAAAATTATTAAAGGCAGACGAAGGTTTGGCGATGACGTATGATGTCATTGGGTGGGAAAAACCGTAGTATAGGGAAAAAACCCACGAAGTATTTTTTTAATTAATATTTTTGAAAAACTGTGGTATAGACTTTTCGCAAAGTTCGAACCCGCGAAAATTGAGGGAACACTGTACAGTTAAAATCGCTCTAAAAGAAAGTATTTATAGGGTTCACAAAGTAACAAACTCTATCTGACATGGGAACAAGTCTCCCGCCAAATGAAGCAACCAATCAGGACGGCTTAGGAGGCTCCATGCAGATTCTGAACTCTGGAACCTTGAATATTTAACAGTTTTTATCCAGTAGAGAAGAATGAAAACAAAGACGGCTTAATTGGTCATAGATAGACATCCCTAGAATGCAATTCAGTGTCATCAGTTTTAATATCTTAAGTTTTCATTTCTTGAGGTACGATATTAAATGCAGTGTAATCCACCTGACTCTGAGTTTCTTAGTTTCAAATGAATCATAAAAGAATGTGTAAGGAGTTAAGTGTATTTTCTGCTATCAGATGCATTTCATAGTATCAACCTAGTGTTGATAACTGCTGAATTTGTTTCTGGTCACTGTTCTGTTCAAAATATCTATCATTAAGTATCTGTTGGAGCCATTTTGTGATACTTGGATCCCATGGAGCCCTACATGGCAATGGAGCAGATTACCTCCGGAACTGCCTGCTACCGCACGAATCCCAGCGACCAATAAGGTCTCACAGAGTTGGCCTTCTCCGGGTCCCGTCGACTAAACAATGTCATTTGGCGGGCCCCAGGGGAAGAGCCTTCTCTGTGGCGGCCCCGGCCCTCTGGAACCAGCTCCCCCTGGAGATTAGAACTGCCCCCACCCTCCCTGTCTTTCGTAAACTACTCAAGACTCATTTATACCGCCAGGCATGGGGCAGTTGAGATAGCTCTTCACCTAGGCCATTACAAGTTATGCATGGTATGTTTGTGTGTATGTTTGGTTTTATAATAGGGGTTTTTAGTTGTTTTTTATTATTGGATTGTACATGTTGTGTTTATTATTGTTGTTAGCCGCCCCGAGTCTACGGAGAGGGGCGGCATACAAATCCAATAAATTATTATTATTATTATTATTATTATTATTATTATTATTATTATTATAAGCTACAATGCTGAACTTGGTGTTGGTAATGCCTTCCTACCGTCTTCAATCTAGAATGAAATTGGAAATGTGGACCTTCCTAGCTTAAGTTCAGTTTCCTCAGTTTTAGAATGAAAAGCATAGATTATCTTGAAGATAATTTCAAAAATAATTACAAGACTCTTACAGTTACAATTACAATATTATCATTACAATACTGTAATATTACAATTAGAAAACAATTGCAGATAGTTCTCAAAGTACAAGCATATTTGAGACCAAAATTTCTTTTTAAATTTCTTTTTATACAAGTAAACTTTATTTAAACACACAAAATACTCAAGAAGACTCAGACTTTTATGATATCTGGCAGAAGGTATATACTTGGTGGGATAAAAAGATAACGAGATAAGCTTGTTGTTACATTACTTTGAAAATTTGAACTTAATAGTAAAAGCGTATTAGATTGTGACTATCTATAATATAAATTTAAATTTTTTTCTCTTATCTTCTTTATTTTAGTTTGATTTAACTTACGAAATAAGAATTTCTATGTATATCCTTATAAACTTTTAGATGTGTTTTTATGTAGTGTCTTATAAATAGATATTTTTATATATTTCATAGACGGTGTTAAACAATAATAAGATCTTTCTTCTTTTTGTATAATGAAGACTTCTATTTTGAGCGGAGCAACTGTAGCTCCAGCAAATGTTATATGTTGTGTCTGTCATGTTTGTCTGAGAAAAACAATAAAATGTTTAATTGTTCTGTCTGGGTGCCCCCAGACTTCAACACCAACTGGAAAAAGCAGCCAGACACGCTGGTAAAAGCAAAAGCACTTTATAGTTTGAAAAATAAACACAGAGAAAAACCTGTTCTTCCCAACAGGCAGGCTATGAGGCTTCACAGCAAAGTCCTGATGGGCAGACAATACAGCAGACTTCTTGCTGGCACACACACCACTGTAGAGAATAAGCCCCCACGCCTTTTTCCCCAAGGTTTCAGCCTTCAAGGCCACAAGCCAGAATCAGAGACGCCAAAGATCACAGCCAGGTCCCAGGACTCCCAAAGATAATACTCCACAAGACAGGAAGGGTGGGTCTGCCTTTTCAGCCTTTCTGGGGAGAACCACACCCAAACCCAGCTGTTACCTATTTAGGACTGGAAGTACGTGGCTAATTGTCCCCTTCGTTGTGCTGCTCTTCTCTGCCTGATGGCTTGAGAATTTTCCTCTAAGGACTCCAGGCTGCTTGCTGGGGAGAGCTCCACCCCGGGGGATTCTGGCTGTTCTCCCTCTCCCTCGGCCTGATATTCCTCCTCCCCTTCTGCCTGGGCCTCCTCCTCCTCCTCCTGTTCCTCATCCTCCCCCTCTGAGCAGGGAGCCGGCAGAGGTTCAGCCGTTCCCTGAGGAGCCTCAGACGGAATCACAACATTAATAAACACACACACACACAAAATACAAACTCACACAGAAAAGAAAGGCAAAGAATGTCTAAGAAAGGCAAATTTAAAATGTACAGTGATACCTCGTCTTACAAACGCTTCATCATACAAACTTTTCGAGATACAAACCCGGGGTTTAAGATTTTTTTGCCTCTTCTTACAAACTATTTTCACCTTACAAACCCACCGGCGCCGCTGGGATGCCCTGCCTCTGGACTTCCGTTGCCAGCAAAGCACTCGTTTAAATGGGCACTTCGCTGGCAACGGAAGTTTGGAGGTGGGGTTTCCCAGCAAGGGGAGGCTCAGTGAAATCACAGCATCGCAAAAACACAGAGGTCCAAGGGTGGGGTTTCGAGGACTTCGGTGTTTTTGCGATGCTGCGATTTCACTGATGCTCCCTTCGCTGGGAAACCCTACCTCCGGACTTCCATTGCCAGTGAAGCGCCCATTTAAACGAGTGCTTTGCTGGCAACGGAAGTCCGGAGGCGGGGCATCCCAGCAGCGGTGGTGGGTTTGTAAAGTGAAAATCGCAGCATCGCAAAAACAGAAGTCCGGAGGTGGGGTTTCCCATGGAGGGGAGCCACAGGGGAATCCCAGCAGCGCAAAAACGGGAGCTTCAGCTGGCAAAAGGGGTGAATTTTGGGCTTGCATGCATTAATCGCTTTTCCATTGATTCCTATGGGAAACATTGTTTCGTCTTACAAACTTTTCCCCTTAAGAACCTCGTCCCGGAACCAATTAAGTTTGTAAGATGAGGTATCACTGTATTTGCTTAATTTCACAACCTTTTTTTTTGCCATGATTGTTAAGTGAAACGTGGTTGCTAAGCAAATTCTGCTTCCCCTATTTTCTTTGGTTGTCAGAAGCTGACTGGAAAGGTAGCAGGTGGTGAACACATGACTTCCAAAAACTGCAGGTATCAAAGTTACCTGCTGGTTGCCAAGTGCCCAAATTTTGATCATAAAATGTTGCAATGGTCATTACAGCGATTCAAATATCTTTTTTCACAAGTTTTGTTACCAAGTTAGGTATCCTTTCCCCTTGAACTGTACATTTTAATTTTTTTTTAACCTAAATTTGAACCTTAAATTTAATTTTGTCGCATTTTCAGCTCACAAGAGCCTACAAAACTTTTGCCAGACCTATCCTAGACTACTGCTCATCTGTCTGGAACCCATACCACATCTCAGACATCAACACCCTTGAAAATGTCCAAAGATATTTCACCAGAAGAGCCCTTCACTCCTCCACTCGAAACAGAATATCCTACGAAAATAGACTAAGAATCCTAGGCCTAGAAAGCCTAGAACTACGACGCCTAAAACACGATCTGAGCATTGCCCACAAGATCATATGCTGCAATGTCTTACCAGTCAATGACTACTTCAGCTTCAACCGCAATAACACAAGAGCACGCAACAGATTCAAACTTAATACGAACTGCGCCAAACTTGACTGTAAAAAATATGATTTCAACAATCGAGTTATAGAAGCTTGGAACTCACTACCGGACTCAATTGTGTCAACCCCTAACCCCCAACACTTCTCCCTTAGACTCTCCACGATTGACCTCTCCAGGTTCCTAAGAGACCAGTAAGGGGCGTATGTAAGTGCACTGGTGTGCCTTTCGTCCCCTGTCCAATTGTCTTTCCTTTTTTTCACATATCTTATATATTCTCTTCCTTTCATATATCCTCTCCTCTAAGTTCATCTTCACCCTCTTTTTATATTATCACATGTCTATTTTCTTCCTATGTATTTATGTATTGGACAAATGAATAAATAAATAAATAAAATAAAATCTTTAATACTAACTTTTCGATTTTATCTCTCTTCTCTAGCTATCTTACATGATGGTTATTTTAAATGTATTTAATGAGTATTTGGACTTTTAAAACCCACTCTTTGCATTAAATAATCATTCTATAATGTTTCTCAGCTGGAACTACATGTGATATCCTAGCAGTTTCTTTAATAGAGTACAGTGATCCCTCGATTTACACGGCTTCAAACTGCGCGAAACGCTATACCACGGTTTTTCAAAAAATATTAATTAAAAAATACTCCACGGTTTTTTTGCTATACCACGATTTTTCCCACCCGATGACATCATACGTCATCACCAAGAGTCACTTCTCTGTCTCTTTTTCTTTCCTGTCATTCTCTGCTTCAATCATTTTCTCATTTCTCTTTTTTTCTCCCCTTTTTTCTATCATTTCTCTCTCTCTTCCTTCCACTCTTCTCTCTCTCTCTTTCTTCCTCTCTCTCACTCTCTTCCTTCCTTTCTCATCTTTCTTTCTCTCTCTCTTTCTCTATCTTGCTTCTTCCTCTCTCACACTCTCTTCCTCCCTCTCTCATCTCTTTCTTTCCTTCTCTCTCTTTCTCTATCTCTCCCCCTCTTGCTCTCGAGCGGCCGGGTGAACGGCGGGTGGCCGGGCGAACAGCGGGCGAACGGCGAGCGGCGAGCGAGCGAGCAGCCGGGCGAGCGAACAGGCGAGCGGTGAGCGAGCGAGCGGCCGGGCAGGCGGGCGAGCGGCGAGCGGCGGGCGGGCGGGTGCTGGGGGACGGGGGCAGCCGACATTCAAAGCAATCTTTGTCGGCTTCCACACTTTTGTCGCTCCCCGCCTCCACCATCTGCGCATGCGCGGCCATGAAAAAAGGGTGCGCATGCGCAGATGGTGTTTTTACTTCCGCACCACTATACCGCGGAAAAATCAATTATCGCGGGAGGTCTTGGAACGTAACCCCTGCGATAATCGAGGGATCACTGTACAGTAGTACTGTAGAAGAATTTTATGAATTTTTAATGGATTTAAAATTTTAAATGGATTTAATAGATTCAAGCCCCCTTTGAAAATCCATGAAGTAGTGAATCCGCGAAAGATGAACTGCAAAGTAGCAAGGGATTACTCTATTCCTATTTCCTCAGGTAAGTCTTCCATATTGGTTAGCATCAAGTTAAGGATAACTGGTCCTCTTGTTTCTTTCTCTGTCCTCCAAAGGAGAAAGTTGTCAGCAAGACAAGTCCGGAATTTCCTGTAAAGTCCACCCTTGGCAGAGTTTATCTCTTAACAGATGTTGGGGTAATTAAAGTCTCACATCACTACTACTTCATGACTCTTTGAAAGAATTGCAGTTTGGAAAGCAATAATACATCTTCTCCTTAGTTGAGCCGGCAATAGTAGCCCTCCAACAAGACGACTATCTATTTTTCTTCTGTTTTTTATTTAAACCTAAATACACTACAGCATCGCTGGGTTCTGTTTGCTTGGGATTCTATTTTTAACTTACAATACAAATCCATCTCCCTCCTTATACCTTCTGCTCCTCTTGAATAAATTATGTCCTTCAATTCCATTTGGAGGAGTCATTCCATCAGATCTACATTATACCTATTAAATCACATTTGCTTCCCTGTGCTAAGAGTTTAATCTTGCCGTGTTTATTTCCCATACTTGGGAGCGTTAGCATGTGGACAGTGAACTTTAGGAGGTTCCCTCCTACCCGAATGATTTAATAGGTCCCATGATGAAGAAAAACTCCCACTCCTTTCTCTAGTCCAGAAACATCTGAGATTTTTCCTCAAGGTTTGTGTCTACACCCCCCTCCCCCCCCCCCACAAAATTATTCATTATAAAGCCTTTCTGGTTAAACTTTTCTATACTTCAGTAAAAAAAAACAAATTCCATGCTTAGCATGATTAGGAAGGGAATTGATAATAGGTTGGCAAGTGTTGTATTGCCTCTGTACAAATTGATGGTGAGACCACACTTGGAGTACTGTGTACAGTTCTGGTCACCGCACCTCAAGAAGGATATAAGGGAACTGGAAAGGGTGCAAATAAGGGCAACAGGTATATCAAGGAAATGGAGCACCTCCCTTTTGAAACCAGGTTGCAACGCCTTGGTCTCTTCAGCCTTGAAATATGGCGTTTAAAAGGTGACTTGTATAAAATCCTGCATGGGATAGAAAAGGTGGATAGAGAAAAATTCTTTTCTCTGTCACACAATACTAGAATGAGGGGACACTCCCTAAAGCTCATAGGTAAGAAAGTGAGGACAAATAAAGGGAAATATTTCTTCACTCAGAGGGTCATTGGTTTATGGAATTCACTTCCAGAAGAGGTTGTGACAGCTATCAGCCTGGATAGCTTCAAGGCAGGACCAGACAGATTCATGGATGCCAAGTGTATTGAAACGGATGTCCAAGTGCCGCCTCTATGTTGGTTGAGGCATGCAGGATTCCCTTGGGTTCCATTTGTTGGGGGTCAAGGGAAAGAGAGGGTTTTGCCTCCTCTTTCTGCTCAAAATCCCCACGTACAATTGGTGGGCCACTGTGTGACACAGAATGCTGGACTCAATGGGCTTTGGCCTGATTCAGCATGGCTCTTCTTATGTTCTTCAAGCAAAGTATTTTTACTAGTCATGGAGAGGTTCAACCCATATTGTGCCATTTGGAGCTGTCATTCCAATAGCTCAAACTACACACACCAGAAACTAAAATCCTCTACCAAAATCAACTGATTGGGAAAGTTGCAAATGGCAATCCCGTGTCCCCAGGATATTGCCACTATCGTAAATACAAGCATCGAAATGTTGATCATGTGACGATGCTTTAATGGTCATAAATGCCATAACTGCTAGTAAATTAGTTTTTCAGTGGTGTAACTTCAAATGGTCACTAAACAAATGATTGTAAGTCAAGGGCTACCTCTACACCAGGGTTGTCAAATTTGCATCGCCATATGGGTAAAAAAAATACTATTTCATTATTTACTATTTTAAAAGTAATTAAGGATCATACTAAGGTACAAGCAAAGGAAGTACAATAAAAAATGTTCTGCCGGTGTGTTTCAACCGCCCATAATTACAGGGTAATTAGTCCAGGAAGACACACACCACACGACAAAAGGAAAACCCAAACGTTTTTATAAACAGAAAAACAGAAACAGCTCCCTTTTTAAATGTCAAAGGGATTTTCTGGTACACACAAAGGCACAGGTTAAATGCAATCCAATTGCTCACCCAATAACTGGGAAATTGAGTCCAATTCTAAAGTCCAGAGAGTCCACACACAATCTTGAACAGCACAAAAGCCATGATCTTGATGAAACAATGAATCAGATAAACTGCCATGAGGCTAAAACACCAGGCTGCACTTTTATCTGTAGCACTAATTACAGCAGCCCCACCCAACCACAGGTGGCCTCATTTTCTCTTGTAATAATCCTTCAGTTGTTGTCTCCTATGCATCACTCTACGCATGTGTGGATGTGTCATTAATTCTTGTTCAGAATCCAGGGATGATACAGATGTTTGATCTCCTCCTGGGCTATCTGCCAAACTCCCCTCTTCACTGTCACTCATGCTTCCTTGGTCAGAGGAGGCTTCATTGGCAGATTCCATCGGGAGCAAAACAGGCCTGCGGCATGTGGATGTTTTCCCCAAATCCCCCTGCACATTCCTTGGGGCAGGAGCTGGGCCAGAGCTAACCACAACAAATTGTTTTTTATTTTTTTATTTTTTTGTGCATAAACTTACTATCCCCAACACATCCCACCCCCGTGGGGGCAGCAGCCCATTACTGTGATGGACCAAGAAAAGTTTAGAAAAAAAGAAAAGTTTACAGCTGGTTGGGTTATTTTTTAAAAAACCAAATGTTTCAATCTATCAATCTGGAAACCAATTTTTAGCGTGCAGATAGATACAACAGTGGGTAACTGTTCTGACTGTGTTCTTCCTTATCTGCATATTTTTGTATGCTAAAAACATCAAAAGTGCTGGAGGAAGAGGTTGGCAATGGCAAATTTCAAAATTCATCTTGGGGCATTCAGTAATGTCTTTAGTGTTCAACTCAAAAGCAAAAAAGCAAAAATGTGTTCAAAGAGCTCCAGGTATCATTATCAAACATGACAGAAACATAGAAACATAGAAGACTGACGGCAGAAAAAGACCTTATGGTCCATCTAGTCTGCCCTTATACTATCTTCTGTATTTTATCTTAGGATGGATATATGTTTATCCCAGGCATGTTTAAATTCAGTTACTGTGGATTTATCTACCATGTCTGCTGGAAGTTTGTTCCAAGGATCTACTACTCTTTCAGTAAAATAATATTTTCTCACGTTGCTTTTGATCTTTTCCTCAACTAACTTCAGATTGTGTCCCCTTGTTCTTGTGTTCACTTTCCTATTAAAAACACTTCCCTCCTGAACCTTATTTAACCCTTTAACATATTTAAATGTTTCGATCATGTCCCCCCTTTTCCTTCTGTCCTCCAGACTATACAGAATATAGATTTTACAAAAAGCAGGTTAGTGAAGGGAGGAAAAGAAGGGGGAAAGGCTGGTTTGATATTCAATGGGTCTTCGGTGACCTGAAGACTTTGCCACCTCATCTACAATGCAAGCAATGTAACATTCAAAATTAAACTGGAAACACAGGGCTTGTAATACATTCTAGTGTACGATGACCACTCAGAACCTAAAATTAGTCTATTATATAAAGGCCTCGCATTGTCCATTTGAATAGTTGCAGTTTTGGATTACTGATGTCACTCATCTCTTGTGGAGTTTAGTCAGAGATGAAGACAGATTGAAAAGTCATCAACTCACAACCAAATAAAGCATTGGGAATGAAAGAGAAGGCTGTAGCTGACCTGGAATGAAGAAACAAACAACAATGCCATCTCGATAAAAGAGTGTATATCTTTTTTTTTAAAAAAAATCTGAATTGATAGACTTACACACAGACACACACAGTAATGGGCAGCCGAAATTTTTACTGCCACATTGTGGGTGTGGCTTATTTTCTGGGTGTGACTTGATGAGCATGTGACTGGGTAGGAGTGGCTTGCCAGCCATGTGACCAGGTGGGAGTGGCTTGAACAATCATCATTGTTCAAGTGAACTGTTAAATCCTCAACTTACAACCTCACCAGTGTTGCTCTCTGGGGTGACAATTTGCTTTGTGTTTCCCGCGCTTTCCTTCCTGGGTCACTCCCTGCCTCAGGCTGGGTAGATAGGCAAATCGGTGCCAATCAGCTGTTGAGAAAAAGAGGGGGAATGATGCAATTACAATGATTTTTTGTGAAAACAAATCTTTATGTAATTAAATTAATTAATAAAAAAGGGTACGGAAGGCGGTTTAAAAATAATAATAATAATAGAGAAGACATTGATAACCAAAAAGAACAACAGTGAATGCCGATGACTTCTATTCATCAGAAAATAATTTGATATGCAACAAGACTGTGGCTCTCCTTCTCTCAAGAGGAAATTGATGATATTAGTAATTTTGTAATTGTCTAGGTGTTTAGAAGTGTATGTAAGTTTTTCTATTTTCTTTTTTGTGTATTGCAAATATTGGAAATATGTCAATATATATATTTTCTTGATTATGCTTTTTAAAACAAATGAATAAAAATTATTTTAAAAAAAAGAGAGAAAAGAGGGGGAGGAAATGGGCCCCCTGCAACTCCGGCCGGTGCTGGTCTCCCTGCCGCTTTCCGAGGAGGAGGAGGGTGGGAGGATGGGATGGTCAGCTGGAGCTGGGTACACAGCTTCATATATGTTGTGAGCCACCCCGAGTCCTTGGAGAGGAGCGGCACACAAATCCAATAAATAAATAAATTTCCAGTGGTGGAACTATGTTCCACCCCATCCTGCCTGCTGCACACACCCCTGCACACACACACACAAAATAAAATCTAATAATGTGCATTGATAAAATCCATATGTATCATAGCAGCCAAGCTTAACATAAGAAAATCCTTTCCAGAAACTTCCTGCACACGCATATGAAGAAGAAATAAAATTCATGCATCGGACAGCACTCCTACAGTCCACCACTGATTGGCTCCACCCAGTTCTGATGGGATCAGCGATCCGGTAGCGGTTTTTGATGGGTTCCAGAGGCCAGCCCACCTGTGCAAACTTGGCAACTTTGAAATTTGTGGACTTCAAATTTCAAGACCGCTGGCTTAGACAATTGTCTGATAAAAGAAATGCAAAAGAGGAATGAGGTCAGAGAAAGCGTCTCAGAAGGAGCCCTCCTTGGCTCTCTGAATAGCAGAAGCGAGGGATAGGAGAGGTGCTTTCACACTTGTGAGATTGTGTTACTATGACTTACATTAAAGGTATTGTTAGTATAAATGGTTTTAGTTTCCTGTCTGGATTAACTCAAAGGGCTGACAGCGAATGGAAAAAGCTCTGACTTTTTCTAAGTTTTTCAACTAGGCTTTCCTCTTCTTGTTTCATTTTGGTTCTTCTTGTTTTGGTTTCTGAAATTTTTCCAGAGGACAGTTGCATGTTGTATTCAAGAAGGCATTCAAATTAAAATGCTTCCAACCCCACCACTTAAAACACTTAATTGTTGAACGAGAGTATGTATATAGATGCACACCAGTGGTGAAATGCTACTGGTTTGGAATCCCTTAAAAAGACTCTTTTGCTGACCTAGGCTTTACCCAAACCTCCTGGTCCCGATAAAAGCAGGAAGAAGGAGATTGTAATCCCGCTGTATAGAGCGCTGGTGAGACCACATTTGGAATACTGTGTTCAGTTCTGGAGACCACATCTACAAAAAGATATTGACAAAATTGAACGGGTCCAAAGACGGGCTACAAAAATGGTGGAAGGTCTTATAGTCTGGAGGACAGAAGGGAAAGGGGGGGACATGATCGAAACATTTAAATATGTTAAAGAGTTAAATAAGGTTCAGGAGAGAAGTGTTTTTAATAGGAAAGTGAACACAAGAATAAAGGGGTACAATCTGAGGTTAGTTGGGGAAAGATCAGAAGCAACGTGAGAAAATATTATTTTACTGAAAGAGTAGTAGATGCTTGGAACAAACTTCCAGCAGACGTGGTTGGTAAATCCACAGTAACTGAATTTAAACATGCCTGGGACAAACATATATCATAGAAACATAAAAGTCTGACGGCAGAAAAAGACCTCATGGTCCATCTAGTCTGCCCTTATACTATTTCCTGTATTTTATCTTACAATGGATATATGTTTATCCCAGGCATGTTTAAATTCAGTTACTGTGGATTTACCAACCACGTCTGCTGGAAGTTTGTTCCAAAGATCTACTACTCTTTCAGTAAAATAATATTTTCTCATGTTGCTTTTGATCTTTCCCCCAACTAACTTCAGATTGTGTCCCCTTGTTCTTGTGTTCCAAATGTAATATTCATCCTAAGATAAAATACATGAAACAGTATAAGGGAAGACTAGATGGACCATGAGGTCTTTTTCTGCCGTCAATCTCCTATGTTTCTATGTTTCTATTTGGATGTACCAGTAGCAGTAGACGCCAGTGGTTTGGAGAACCGGTAGTGGCGGTAGTGCGAGGATCCACCTACCTGCCTGGAGATCGTCATTTTCTCTTTCTTTAACCCCCTGCACATGCGCAAAGCCTTCAGTGCACGCTTCCAAACCAGTAGGGAAGGTAAGTAGATTTCACCACTGATGCACGCTTAATATTATGATAGTTAATGTCTCTCAAGAGAGAAATTATACACATTGTTTTTCTGGGAGCAATTTTCATTTTCAAACTTCCTGGAAAGAACCAACTTTAGTGCGTACACATATTAATTTTTAGAATTCCTCTCTCCTTGAACATGCTATTCCACTCACAAACATTGCAAAATATTTTCAGCTGTCTTTCTTTTACACTAAATGGCCAACTTCTACCTAGTGAGCCAACCTTGGCCCGTTCACCGCCAGCTATAAAAGATGTTTCAAGAACGAAAAGCAGTTTACAGTATAAATGTATGCTGAGTGCCGAAATTGGAATAAAACCATCGGTACCACGTAAGGAATGGGGAATTGAAAATAAATTAAGCCCGTTCCCCATTTCCTCTGGAATGACATTTGACCATTTTAAAAGACCTGGCAATAAAACATATGATTGAGTGATCATCAGAGAATGCCTTTGCTATAAAGCAACACATTAGTGGTGTGTTAGGTATGCCACAACTGTACTTGTGGTTTATTGTATTGCAGGCAGCAAATGAGCTTAGAGAGAGCCCCAGGGATATCCCAGTGGAACTATTTTTACTTTTAAGACAGGTGTTACTGTACATTATATAAAGGTTTGATGTGCAGTATTAAACTACATGTTGGGGTTGGACATGTGTGGAAGAGATAGAAATGCAATTGAGAACTGATTGTTCGGATCCTTAAAAAAATAAAAATAAACCAAACCTGAAGATCCTTTTAAATATCTTAGACTTACATACAGTGTTCCCTCTAATTTTTTGGGGGGCTGGGCGGAAAAGTATAGTGTTTGAGTGGCAGTCCCTTCAGGACTGGGCAGCACAGAAATATTAAATAAACAAACAAACAAACAAACAAACAAACAAACAAACAAAAAACTCACCCCGTTTTGCCTCAGAGAATTTCAAAATAAAATACTGTACTGTGTGTCTATAACAGTGAGCTCATAATAGGGCAACTCTATCAATATCAAAATGCCACTTAAATAGTTGAGCTAGTTTCAAACTAGATTTTGATTTTCTTTCTCTCTTCCTTACTCCCATTCTTTTTCTTTATCTTTTCCTTCCTCTCTTTTTTCTATCTGTTTTTCTCTCTTCCTCTCTTCCTCTCTCTCTCCTTCCCTCTCACTCTTTCCCTCTCGGCTTCTGGGCAGGTTTGGAAAACTCTGAGTTGATGATGATTTTTAAGTGAGCGATTGCTCACTGCTCAGCTTAGAGGGAACTATGCTTACATATTTAGAGGGCTTTTATAGAAACATAGAAACATAGAAGACTGACGGCAGAAAAAGACCTCATGATCCATCCAGTCTGCCCTTATACTATTTTCTGTATTTTATCTTAGAATGGATATATGTTTATCCCAGGCATGTTTAAATTCAGTTACTGTGGATTTATCTACCACGTCTGCTGGAAGTTTGTTCCAAGGATCTACTACTCTTTCAGTAAAATAATATTTTCTCATGTTGCTTTTGATCTTTCCCCCAACTAACTTCAGATTGTGTCCCCTTGTTTTTGTGTTCACTTTCCTATTAAAAACACTTCTCTCCTGGACCTTATTTAACCCTTTAACATATTTAAATGTTTAGATCATGTCCCCCCTTTGCCTTCTGTCCTTATAGCCCTCTCTAAGTGGTTTACAAAATCAGCATATTGACCCTAACAAATGCGTCCTTATTTTACCAACTTTGGAAGGACGGAAGGCTGAGTCAATTGAGCTGCTCAGGGTCGAACTCCTGGCAATGGGCAGAGTTAGTCTGCAATACTGTATTCTACCTACTGCACTACCACAGCTCTTAAATATGAAATACAGGATTTATATAATGTTTTCTTTTGCATCCATCTGTACATCCTTAAAAAATTGAGCAGGAGGTGGTGGACATTTCCCTGGATAAATTAGGGAATTAAAGAGATTGACCATAGGGTGATGTAGCACTAGAGCTTACATTATTTGTCCCCCTTCCATAAGTTCCCCTATTCTTTGACCCTTTGAGTAGTATTTGGAGTGTGTGTGTGAAGAATTACAGTTTGATGAAGTCTGTTACTGCCAATTCAATTGTATCTTACTCATGAGAAGGAGACAAAGAAGGGGAGGGAGAAAATAAAGAGGAAAAAAAGAAAAGAAAAGGAAAGGAAAGGAAAGGAAGGAAGGAAGGAAGGAAGGAAGGAAGAAGGGAGGGAGGGAGGAAATGGCATACGGAGAGGGGCGGCATACAAATCTAATAAATAAATAATAAATAAATGTGCTACTCGTAAAACAGAAAAAAAAGCTGCAAATCTTGAATACTTGGGAATCATTTATCACGAGTTATTTATGCAACAGAAGGATTGCTGTTATTCCTAGCTAAGGACAAATGCAGATGTGTTTGGCATTGACCTCCTCCCCTCCTTTTGATGGACAGAACAAAGTAGCACTTGGTGAAGGTCGATTTCATAAAAATAATATCCAAGGGCTTCATACTCCACTAGCCCTTCCACTTCTGCCTTAGTGCTTTGAAACTTGGGACCAATTATTTTTCTTCTTGCTATTTATTTCAGAGCTGTCAATGGCCTCCTACCCTGTCCAAAATCTTGGACGACTCGCTCCCACTACTTCTCTGAGCAAAACATCTGAAGCTTCCCAGGCTAACATGCCAGGTTCTTCTTTTAGCTGTCCCTAGAAAGTAGCACATGTCTGAAGGCAATAGCAGCCTTCTCTCTAAATGAGAAAAAAAATTGTGAATGATCGTTGGACATGACAGCTTTTCTATTCCAGAACTCTTCTCTTCTCTCTCTCTTTCTCTCTCTCTCCCTTCTCTCCCACTCTCCCCTCTCTTGCCAAATAAAAACCAGAGCAAGTGCATTTATCTTATCACAAATCCAGGAGGCATGTGGATCATTTGAACAGGATGTTTCAGTGCTATCGTGGTTTGGATCTCTGGCTACCGCTAACACAGAAATACTTGTGCATCCCGGCCTCCAGCATTCTTGCCGTGAAGCTTTCCCTCCAGGCTTTAATGTGGCTGCTTCTGTTGATGGATGAAATTAGCCTCTGTAGTAACTGGAATAGGATGTGCAAAAGATGTGGCGTTGCAATATAAATGACTTTTATCCTCCGAGTTGTTCTGACACATTCTGAAATATGGCCACAAAAGGCTGTATTTTTAATCTCTGGTAAAAAAAAAACAAACAGCTCAAAGGTAAGTGGGAATTTAATTTTTTTTAAAAAAAAAAATTGGGAAGAATGGTGGGAAAGTTGGCAGCTTTCCTCAAGAATGAGATGGAAGGAGTGAGGGATCTAAAAAGGCCTAGTGGGGAGGAAAAAAGACAGCTCCAAAAAGGAATATTTGTTGGGTGACTGACCTCAAAGTTGGTATGATAATAGATGAGGCATTGTGCTGGTAGACTAAATCTCTAGTTCTTTCATTAAAGAACTAGAGATTTAATGTGTGCGTGTGTGTGTGAGAGAGAGAGAGAGAGGGAGAGAGGGAAAGGAAAGATCAAAATAAATAATAATAATGGTATCAAAAGCTGGCCAGGAATTCTGGGAGTTGAAGTTCCTGAGGTTGAGAAACACTGAGTTGGTGGACAGAACATTGGGATGCAAGCCACTGAGGCTTTCACTGTGACACTCCACCTGCCATCCTGTCAATTATTTACAATAAAATTTTATTTGAATCTCTCTCTCTCTCTCCCTCCCCCATCTATCTATCTATCTATCTATCTATCTATCTATCTATCTATCTATCTATCTATCTATCTATCTGTCTATCTGTCTATCTGTCTATCTGTCTATCTGTCTATCTGTCTATCTGTCTATCTGTCTATCTGTCTATCTGTCTATCTGTCTATCTGTCTATCTGTCTATCTGTCTATCTGTCTATCTGTCTATCTGCCTATCTGCCTATCTGCCTATCTGTCTATCTGTCTATCTGTCTATCTGTCTATCATCTATCTATCTATCTATCATCTATCTCTATCTATCTATCTATCTATCATCTATCTATCTATCTATCTCTATCTATCTATCTATCTATCATCTATCTATCTATCTCTATCTATCTATCTATCTATCTATCTATCTATCTATCTATCTATCTATCTATCTATCAATCATCTATCTCTATCTATCTATATCTATCTATCTATCTATCTATCCATCCATCCATCCATCCATCTATCTATCATCTATCTCTATCTATCGATCTATCTATCTCTATCTATCTATCTATCTATCTATCTATCATCTATCTATCTATCTCTATCTATCTATCTATCTATCTATCTATCTATCTATCATCTATCTCTATCTATCTATCTATCTATCTATCTATCTCTATCTATCTATCTATCTATCTATCTATCTATCCCTATTTATCTATATCTATCTATCTATCTATCTATCTATCTATCTATCTATCTATCTATCTATCTATCTATCTATCTATTATCATCTACAAGCAAAAAACACTCATGCCGTAATCACAAAATCCCCAGAACTGTAAAGCCTACAAACTTGAAATTTGCCACATATGTTCCTCTTGACTTCTAGGTGCTTGTAAGAATGGATTTTTCAAAATGACCATCAGATCATTACTTATTTCTTATTTTATTATTAACATGCTCTGATGCTAAGGAGTTAGACGTTCTACTCCTCCTCCCCACCTGAAAAGAACTCTGTTCCAAATGCCAGTGGGTATGGCCAGCACGTGACTCATCCAGCCTGAGACCTGGGAGTTTAGACATTGTACTCCATGCTAAGGAGTTCAGTTTCGTAGTGAAGCATGGGTATCCATCTACTACTTTTAAATATACAATTTTAAAAAACCAAGAACTAATATTTAACTCTTTTGCACTCACCCATGGACATGAAACAAAAAGGTGCATTGTCTCCATGCAGGCAGAGGACCTTCGTTAAACCTCCAGCCAATTAGAATTAGAATTGCCAAGGGTTTCCTTTCACAAGGTCCTCTTTAATAGTTCCAGGTCCTCTCCATGTTGAAAGGCATTCCATTTGTTAAATTTCGGCAGGGGAATTTGGTGCAAAAACTATTCAGTGAGATCTTATATAACTTTGTAAAGAAAAGTTTTTTCTATATTTTATCTTTGGAAGAATTAAAAATTTAGGAGGACAGAAAGGATTCTCCTATGTATTGCTACAGTCAATCATGTGTGACTGGTAAAATGTCTTGATAAGTGCATGCCTAGTCCAGGGGCCTCATGAATTAGAGACTGGTAGACTTCATTGGCTTTTGAATTTATATTTATGCTTCAACTAGCTGAGTCTCCACAAGTATGTGAAAAAAGGGCAGTTGATGGAGAGAAGCAGAATTGCCGTGTACGAGGGTCGCCCAGGGTCGCCCAGAAAGTAATGCACCACATTTCTTTTCTCAGCCTACAGTAATGGTACGAATGCGAAACTTGAGATCTACATTATTTGAATTGTCAGGAATGCATGTGTAAATTTAATTTTGCATTTCTTCAGACAGATAGCGTAACTGCAGCAGTGTTTCGAAATGGCGTCTGTAAGTGATGTATGTCACAAGCAGCGTGTCGTTATTGAATTTTGAGAAATAAACTGTTGGGAACATTGACAAACATCTGTTCCCTCAGACTTCCACTTGTTTGGGCCATTAAAGAATGCCATTCACAGAAGACATTTTGAAGAAGTGATTCACACAGTGCAGAAATGGCTTTGTGACCAGAGCAAGGAATGGTACCGACAGGGCATACATGCCCTTGTGTCTTGCTGGAGGAAGGTCATAGAACAGGATGGAGATTATGTGAAAAAATAGGGAGTGTAGAAGAAACATCATTCTCTCCTCTGTGTAAGTTTCATTGTTTTCAATAAATAATTGTTGAAGAAAAAAAATGTGGTGCATTATTTTCTGGGCGACCCTCGTATTATCTATGAAATCAGCCATCAGTCATTTATGTAAGGGCCCTCAAATCCCCTCAGCTAAAATACATCTGTCTCCCAATAAAGTGACCTGGTACTGTATCAGGGCATCTGCAGGGAGAGGTAAAAAAAAACTCAAGATGGCACCTACAACCATGTGATCCAAATTCTGTATGTGTGATGTCACAAGAAAAAGGGTGGAGCATAAATTGTGCAATGGCTACCGACATTTTGGCTTTCTTTGAGGCGAACAAACCCAAAGCCTTACCTGCCTTTGAGATTCTGTTCCAAAAAGTCAAGAGACAAAAGCCGCCTTTAAAGTTGTGCAACAATGACAGTTAATTACCTCATAACAATAGAAAGAAGCTTTATTTCATAAAAAGTTTATAAAATGCATATTGTACAAAAATAAAGTCTGTAGAGAACTTTGCTTAACACAAATGGCTGAGACGTCAAATTGGAGGTGAAGTAAAAATCCCCAATAATAACAACTATCTGTTTTATTTTATTTATTTTTTAAAAAAAATTCTTATTTCCAGAATGGGCAAAAATCACAAACTTTACCTTTTTGGTTTGTTAGCATTAGGTTGCCATTAAAGAGTGAGACAGGTTGGGGAAAGAGGCTGAGGGAAAGCTACAGTTGAAAGATGCTCGCAGCAAAGGCCAAAGTGATTCCTATAAAGGTGCTTGAATGCTTCATGAAAAGAAATGGAACCTATTGCCCTGGTTGGTTTGGATTAATATTTTGAGAGTATCATTTTGCCTTTTGCAGACTTCCCTGTCTGAAAAGATAACTGCACTCATGCATATGGAAAAACTTGAGAATAGGAACCATAATGTTCTTACACCATCAATCCATTAGATCCATTAGATTTTTTCAATTGATGACCACATAATACCATATTTGGACCGGGAGTCACTGCTCACAGTCACTCATGCCCTCATCACCTCGAGGCTCGACTACTGTAACGCTCTGTACATGGGGCTACCTTTGAAAAGTGTTCGGAAACTTCAGATCGCGCAGAATGCAGCTGCGAGAGCAATCATGGACTTCCTCAAGTATGCCCATGTTACACCAACACTCCGCAGTCTGCATTGGTTGCCGATCAGTTTCCGGTCACAATTCAAAGTGTTGGTTATGACCTATAAAGCCCTTCATGGCACCGGACCAGATTATCTCAGGGACCGCCTTCTGCTGCACGAATCCCAGCGACCAGTTAGGTCCCACAGAGTGGATCTTCTCTGGGTCCTGTCAACTAAACAATGCTGCTTGGTGGGACCCAGGGGAAGAGCCTTCTCTGTGGCGGCCCCGGCCCTCTGGAACCAACTCCCCGCAGAGATTAGAATTGCCCCCACCCTCCTTGCCTTTTGTAAGCTACTTAAAACCCACCTCTGCCGTCAGGCATGGGGGAACTGAGATACTCTTTCCCCCTAGGCCTTTACAATTTTATGCATGGTATGTCTGAATGTATGTTTGGTTTTTATATTAATGGGTTTTTAATCGTTTTTACTATTGGATTATTTTGTATACTGTTTTATTATTGTTGTTAGCCGCCCCGGGTCTCCGGAGAGGGGCGGCATACAAATCCAATAAATCAAATCAAATCAAAATCAAATCAAATCATATTATGATTAAGGATAAAGCAGTCATATAATTATAACATATCCTAAACATGACAGCTCATTGTTCAGAACACGTATCAGCCGAATTCTTGCCTTGCTGATTTATCGTACAGGGAGTAGTATGAGGTCCGTGCATTGCACTAAACCATAAACCATGGTTTCAACACAGCAGTTAGATAGCTTCACAAAAGCCAAAAATAAAACATTTAGTACATTACGGCTTAATATAAGATGTGAAACCGCTATTGGTCCTGACTTGCCAGAAGCAATCAAGATTTAAGAGACTGATTGGTTTGTAATGCAGCCTTTTTGGTAATATTCTTTCCATGTTAAGATTCAGATTGTGGAAACTAATTAAATGATAAAGTTTTGTGCAGGCTTGTATCCTGTCATGTGACCATTCTATCACTATTCCTTCATCATTTCCCCCCCTGTTTGGATAAATTCCAGTAAAATTCCTTTTGTTTCAGTGGGGATATTAAACAAATGTTTAAATCCTCTCTATGAAAGCCAGACTTACAGGAAACATCAAAGGTTCACTGGAAAGGAAATTAAAACGGGAAGTAAATGTGAGAATAATTCTAGCTGAAGGAGTGTTAGCGTGCTCCTCTAGAGTAAGTCCCATTGAATGCAATCAGTTTTACTTCTGAGTAGATTGACATCGATGCTGTTAATATCTATTTGTATGTGGAAATATAGGGTAGCAGCTGGCTATGTTACTGTAGTTTTGACTTCAGTGAGTCTTGATCTTCACCAGCATGGCTGATGGCAAAAAAAAACTGGCACCTTGTAAGTCAAAATATCTAGATGGTCCTAGACTGCCTTACTCTATGCCAGTGATTCTCAACCTGAGGGCCGAGACCCCTTTTGAGGGGTTCAATGACTGTTTCACAGGGGGCGCCTAAGACCATGGGGAAAGTCAAATTTCCCACAGTGTTAGGAACTAAAGCTTCTATTCTGGCGCCTTGGAACATATTTTTACCATCCGGCCAATCAGGAGTTCACAGTGGGGTTGTCCCTCTGACCTTCCTGCCAATCAGTTTAAAGCTTTGTTGGGAGAATTGGCGCTAGACTTATGTTTGGGGGTCTCCACAGCATGAGGAACTGTATTAAGGGGTCCTGGCATTAGAAAGATTGAGAACCCCTGTATGCAAACCTATAGGGCTATGGATGCGTCAAAAAGTATATCAGAGAAGTCCTTTCAACCTTGAACATTTGCCCAAGTGTGAGTGGAGGACTCTGTTACACAGTAAGGCAGCTCATAGATTTCAGGTAACGATCTGAACTTGAAGACAAGTTACAGCTGCTTTAAGAATCACATATGTCAACTCCTTAAAGCAGTGATATTGTTCTAGAGCATGGGTGTCAAACTTGCCATGTCATGTTGGCATCAAGTGATATTTCATGACGCTTTTCCCATTCACGGAGCTGGGGTGGACGTGGCCTGGGTATGACACACCCTGGAGTGGGCGTGGCCTGGATATGACACACCTTGGAGTGGGCGTGGCCTGGATATGACACACCTGGCGCTAGGGTTGCAGGTTTGACACCCCCCATTCTAGAGGTCTGCTGGGGTGCTGGGGGGGGGTGATGGTGGGAAAGCTTTTTAACAAAAGTAGAGAGCTGACAAGCTTGTGTAAGACATTTGAAGCCCTTTGCCTGAATCATTTTTTGAAGCAGGTGCAGCCCTTTTAAACAATTAAAACTAGGGGCAGGTTCCTTATCTTCGGGACTGCCTCCTGCCGCACGAATCCCAGCGACCGGTTAGGTCCCACAGAGTTGGCCTTCTCCGGGTCCCGTCGACTAAACAATGTCGTCTGGCGGGACCCAGGGGAAGAGCCTTCTCTGTGGGGGCCCCGACCCTCTGGAACCAGCTCCCCCCTGAGATTAGGATTGCCCCCACCCTCCCTGCCTTTCGTAAACTCCTTAAGACCCACCTTTGCCATCAGGCATGGGGGAACTAAAACACCTCCCCCTTGCCCATGTTGTTTTGTTGATTGATTGACTGTGTGCCTGTTTTTTATATATACTGTTTTTATGAGATTATTAATTTAAATTGTAACTAGATGGGTGGGCATTGGATTTGGTATTATGTACTGTACTGTTTTTTATTATTGTTGTGAGCCGCCCCGAGTTTGCGGAGAGGGGCGGCATATAAATCCAATAAACCTAAACCTAACCTTTTCATTTTAATTGGGAATGCTGCTGAGCACAGCAGAATAGCTCTCTAAAATGAACATGGATAACAATAGCCCCACAAATTTCTGGAGCAGCAGGATAAAGTAGCTTCAAGACAAGCATTAGGCAGGCACGTTAAGATATAATCCACAGGAAGGTCAACATCCCTAGGACAAAATCAAAATATTTTGCTGGAAGCTTTAGAAACCTTTTCCCAAATGGATGGAACACATTCTTGATGACAGAGATATAGTGAACTGTTGGCTTAAATCCCGTTCAGATCTCATTCTTGCAATAGATATTTCTCAGATGCAGAGGATGCATGAATGAAATGTACGCAGAGCAAAGCAAAATTACTTATCGAGGTTTCCAAAAACAAAGTGCTTGGAATTATTTTAAATATAACTCTCATGTACCCACCCCAACGCAATTATTTGATGTTAAATCTATTTCATTTCAGTGGAATACTAATTTGATGTTCGTAAATCTTATTTTCAATGTGAATAAGAATAGAGTTATAGCCCGGGATATGATATACAGTATGTTCTCTGGATTACAGTCACTTGTGTTTACTGGAGACCAACTGTATACAAATAAAATTAAAAGAGTCAAAAAGAGATAGAAATTGCACTTAAAACATTTGGATGAAAACTATAGTGGTCCCATGTCTGTAGTGCATTAGCAATGATAGCAGAACCAGACATGAAAAAAGTAGCATTTGCAGGTGAAATCAAAGTTTCAATGGCATCCATGATAATGTAATCAAAGCACCACATGTGTTTTTATGTGCACACCTGACATGCATAGAAAACAGGTGGGACTTGGACCCCACAATTGTGGCTACCACCTTGAGGATATCTCTGCAGGAGCATCAGTTCTTCTGTATTTGCTTCCTGGTGTGAAAAAAATAAGGCTACATTTTCATAAAACTGATTATGGATTAATTGGTGCTGAGTGTGCTTTTATCTTATTTTTTTTATTACCTAATCCACATATGCTCTGTAGTTTTTGGCAGAATGAGATAACACACCTTTCTTTTCTCTTTAGTCTTTATCTTATCAAATGCTGAGGGGTTTTTTTCTTTTCAAATTCCACATTAATTATTTTCTATGCATCATGGTTTTGCAAATCCAATAAATATTCTACCGGCTACATCAAAGTAGTAGCTATTGAATGTCTACCAGAGAGTTAAAAGACACCTACTCTCCTTTTTCTTGCAAGAAAATTGTAGGACTGGAGGAATTTCTCTCTTGGGTTGTCTCCACGTAGCAAATTTAACTTATGAGGGAGACTGTGGAATTCTATTTTATAATTCCTAGCCATCTCACCTTGGTAAACTGCATATGTTGAAACATAGGTCTTCCTTGCCTCCATAGTCCAATTGTATGAAGGTGGGATTGGCAGATGGCTCAAATAGGAAATGGTGAGCATAAAGTTATGTGTCCCAGGAAGCCACAACTAATCATTCTATAACAGTGATGGCGAACCTATGGCATGGGTACCACAGGTGGCACGCGGAGCCATATCTGCTGGCATGCAAGCTGTTGCTCTAGTTCAGCTCCAACATGTGTGCTGGCCAGATGATTTTTGGCTCACACAGAGGCTCTGGGAGGGCGGTTTTGGCTTCCAAAGAGCCTCCTGGGGGATCGGGGAGGGCGTTTTTATTCTCCCCCCGGCTCCCTCCGGGGAGCCTTTGGAGCCTGGGGAGGGTGAAACACGAGCCTGCTGGGCCCAGAAGAAGTTCGGAAACAGGCCGTTTCCGACCTCCAGAGGGTCTCCGTTGAGCGGGGGAAGCTATTTTCACCCTCCCCAGGCATTGAATTATGGGTGTGGGCACTTGTGCATGTGGGCATCTGAGGAAAAAATGGTTCACCATCACCGTCCTATGAGATAATATATTACATGAAAAAATTAAAGGTGTGGCAGGAAGAATGGAAAGCTTAATTCAAGAATATATTAAGATTCATGAAAAGTTCTGACAGCTCAGTAATGTCTATGGAGATTCTCAGTCATCTAGGTTAGTGTTTCCCAACCTTGGAAACTTGCAGATATTTGGACTTCAACTCCCAGAATTCCCCAGCCAGCGAATGCTGGCTGGGGAATTCTGGGAGTTGAAGTCCAGATATCTTCAAGTTGCCAAGTTTGGGAAACACTGATCTAGGTCATGGTTGTCACAAAGGTACTTTTTTCAAATGGCAACTGGGCTTTGTTTTTCCTTGAAGTTGTTTCACTTCTCATCCAAGGAGCTTCTTCAGTTCTCAAACATTGCACTTCAGAACTGAAGGAGCTTCTCGATATGAAAAGCAAAATGTCTTCAAGGAAAAACCAAGTCCAGTTGCCTTTGAAAAAGCAGCTTTGGGATGATTATATCTCAATAGTAATATGATAGGGCAATAGCAACAGAAATAGCAAACCAGCTTAACAAACATATAAGATCTTCCTTCTCATTTCCTGGGACCTCTGCTTTAAAAACATTAGATAAACATGGAAGATAAAACTCTATTTAGCTACTGTCAATCAGAATTAAAAGACCAGGACAAAATGATCTGGCTTATTATGAACTATTGGGATAAAGTAATACGGATTCTAAAATTTGCAGAGTTTAAATTCCCCGTCTCCTGCTCCTCTTTAAAAACAAGAAGAGCTCCATTAGAAACGTCAATTAAATTCCTAGGTGTATTTAAACAACATTTTAGCAACTTAAGACCATTTCTAGGAACTAGTGTCTGCCAAAGACTACAGAAATAGTGTAGGATTACTTTTTCATAATGGGAGAAATGTTCTGATATTATGAATATATAGTGTAGGATGCTTTTAATCAATGCTATGCAAAGACATAAAATGCTTCTTAGCAGAAGGGTTTGATATAAGCATCCCAAGAAACATTATGTTCCATCTGTGGTAGAAACTATGTAGAAAATTAAAGAGCCCCCAAACTGGGCACTATCTAATCTTGTTTGCTTCACTGAGACAGCATTAAACAAATGCTTAATTTTCTTGTCTAAGTGATCAATGACTAAGTCTTTGCCGCAATGGGTTTGCCTCAACTCTAGATCCTTTCAAATAGATATTTTTTATAGTTGCTTTTTTAGTGCTTATGTCAAACAGTACAAGCTTGGGCATTCAACAACTTGTATGCAGATTTCCACTGAAACGTTCTTCAGATAATTTAAAAGACCATAGTATGTATGTATCTATGCATGAATGAATGCAGATGTTCATCTACTTAGATGTTTCCAAACCTTGGCAACTTTAATGCTAGTTGAGGAATTCTGGGAGTTGAAGTCCACCTGCCTTAAAGTTGCCAAAGTTGGGAAACTGATCTACTGCATACAACCGTTTGCATTAGTTGACCCAGTGGCTTTTTATGGGAGATAATGGTATAACAAATATAGCACAGTTGTTTGAACGCCATCACTAAATTATTATTTCAAATAGCTCATCTTTGATGACCTCCAATCACTTCCCTAGGCTGAATGAGGCCATTTCAAAATTAAACCCATTAACATCTGACAGGATATTCAGCAATTAGAATATTCTTGATATTTTCTCATTTTATGATACTTTGCCTCTTCCTCCCCCCACACATCAATGATAACAAAGTATGACATTTACTATGACTTCAACCTTTCCCAACAGCATTGTCAGAAGTTAGGGAATCTTCAAACTTTCAACTAGTTAAAGAAGATGATAAAAGTTTTATCCATGATAAAATACATTGCAGTGAGTATGATGAAGTATTAGCCAACTGGGCTTTCATGATTTTTGTTCAAATGGTAAAGTAAGTGATTTTTTTTTTAAAAAAAACAACAGTTTGCATTCCCAATATTAATTCTTAATACTTTAAAAAAAGAAAGAAAAACTATATACCTTGATCCCAGCATCACTATCCCATTGTAACTTTGGCACCTCTTTAGAAGAAGGAAGCTTTAATAAATAATGAAACTGAAACGCATGTCTGAACTGTAATAAATAACAATAATAACTTAAAATCTCAATAAATATTTTCTCTAGATTTGACTTTAAACAGGATGCATTGCATCAAGTAGTCTTTCTCTTCACTCACAATGACCGCAAATAAAAATGTAGTCCATTAAGTAAGTGACCTTAATCCTTCTTTAAACCAATAAAAAGATCCACATTTTTTTAAAAAATGGCAATTTTGCTAGACAGGTGATTAAAAACACAGCCTGCTATGGTTAGGAAACCGAAAGGGTAACAACTCTCTCTCCCTCTAACATTAATCCCTTTTCTGGTTACATTCTAAATTAATTAGCTTTTAGAAATCCTCCATCTTTTAAATAATCATTTGTATGCCAGTTACCAAGCATGATCAAGGGGATACTATAATGGTTATAAGTGTGAGGACCATTTGTAACCACTACCTCCTTTTTAAGGGCCGATAACTTAAATTGGTTGGCACATGAATGATTGATTATTTATTAATTCATTAATCTAATTTATGTATTAATCTAATTTATAGGCCGCCCAACTCCTTCCAGCCATTGAAGGTTACTGTATATAAAAATATAGAATTGCTTTCGATTTACAGCTAGGCCTTGAATTAAGACCACAACAGAACCCAAAATGTATGTTTGCTAAGGGAAACATTTGTTAAGTGAGTTTGCCCCATTTTTATAACTTTTCTTGCCACAGTTGTTAAGTGAATCATTGCAGCTGCTAAGTTAGTAACCTGGTTGTTAAGTGAATCTGAATTCCCCATCGACTTTACTTATTGGAAGGTTTTTGCAAAAGCTGATCCCATGACCATAAGACACTGCAACCGGCCATAAATGTGAGTCAGTTAGCAAGCATCTGAATTTTGATCATGTGAGCATGGGGATGCTGCGACCGTCGTTAAATGTGAAAAAACGGTCCCAAGTCAACTTTTTTCAGTGCCGTTGTTAACTTTGAATGGTCACTAAATGAACTGTTGTAAGTCAAGGGCTACCTGTATATGTAACTCTACTTGAAGCTTTGTAACTGGAGGACTCTGTTGTGAGTTTCCTTTCTGACCGATTGGTATGGGTAGAACAATTCTGCATTATTCATAAGGCACAGCAAAAGAAGCTTGTTAATGTCTTTACATCACCCAAAAAAGAGGGACGTTGTGATATACAATTTAGCTAAGTGGTCTGTAAATCAAGGGCAGAATTTCAAGTTTAGATTTCTGTGAAGGATTTCTAAAAGAGGTTATTAGCAACGGAAGACAAAGGTCTACAATTGCTAGGCTTTCCATAAACAAGTATCAAAAAAAGTGCTGAGTGAATTGTTGGGAACTGTCCGTTCTCAAAGCTGGACAAATGTAGCCAGCAATTTGTAGAATGAGAGTTCTGCTAGGATAATTTCCTCCTTTCATCAAGTGTGTTTTATCCATTATAACATTTCTATATATTCCACTCGTGCATCTCAAATATCCCGATAATTTTCTCAGGATTGCTCACGCAGTGGCCCTCCCTCAACCTGGGATCTCAATTTTCAGAATGCTTCAGCCAGTATGCCCATTATGAAGAATTCTGGAAACCCAGTCCATATTAACTGGAAGATGCAAGTTTGGATCAGGGATGAGGTCAACCAGACCAAAATCAAGGTTATGGCTGGATAACCAAACCATCGTTCCCTTTTAACACGCAACAGACACGTTTAAAAAAGGTTGGATCTCCAGTCATCTGATCATAGTGGCCATTCTGACATTGTAGATTCCAGAACCTCCTGCAGATGATCATAAAACACATTCTCCTCAATATGAAAGACATATTATGCCTCCAGATTGCGGATGAAGGCCTGCGATCATTAGTTTAACTTCCATTTTGGGAGCAGGGGAGGAAACAAAGAAAGAAGGGAGCTTGTGTTGATAAGCACCTGTTCGGCCAAGTTTTGCCAATGGTGGATCACCTCAAAACCAATGGTGTAAAGTAATTCCCATTCATCCTGGATCTCAGCCCCTGAGCATTGATGTCTATTTGCCTTCCTGTAGATACCAAAAGCTCCATCATGTTGTAGCTTCACCAATAATCCCGTGCTGGATTTCCATCAACCAGGCTCCCACAGCTGTTGTTCTCCTCTGTGCTTGGTCCTCTTCCTTCGTTTGAAGCCAACTTTTTCCTTTCCTCAGGAGCCTTGGTCCCTTTCTTCGCCCATTTTAGCAGGAATGCAATATCATAGCCGTGTCCAAACACCCAAGGACCTCAAATGCACCCACATTTTTTAGCGGAATGTTTCCTCAGTATGTGATAAGTTGTTAGGTCATCGTCCAAAAACGAAAGATCGTCATCATAAGCAATGGGTCTGCAACAAGGCTGTGGCCTGATTTTGTCACTGACCAACTTTTTATTATGGGTTAAATTGTTTAAAATTTGGTCATACAGGGTTACAGCAGTCTCGCACGAACCACTACAATAACGGAAAACCAATGCTTCTTTGGTACGGTATCCCAAATTCAAGTCAGTCACATTTAATTCAATCTCACTTAAGACACAATCCCGAGATTTGAGTCTTTGAACTCTCCGTCCTTTCTTGCTGTTGGAATTACTGTTCCTTCCTGCATTTTGCCGGTTTCGTTCCCGTTTGGAGAAACGTGGTTTATCTGGTGACCTCTTCAGCCTTTGTAAAGTGGTTTGAATAAAATCCATCACATCCTCAAGTTGACTGGGATAATCCACAGGCATATTAGCTGTCGGGAAAAGGAGAAAAAGAATTTGTCAAATGATTGTGTATCCATCTTACTTCACATGTAGAAAATGATCTTACTTACTGAAATTTCAAGCGGGCACATGGTTAAATCTGGGAGTGACAACTGCATACGTTAAAGGCTGCAAAATTCAATTTTTAAAATTTTATTTATTACTGGATTTATTACTGGATCCAACTCAACAATGAGACTCTGAGTGATATACATTAACAAAACACAAGCAACAAACAAAACGAGAACCATAGTGTTAAAACAGATAATTTTGCAATACATAAATATGACATACAGAATATAAATTGATGACCAATACCATAATATAAACATCCAAAAGAACTCCACTCAACTGGACCCAAATCATCTCATGATGATGGGATGATTAACAATATGCATGTTGTATAGGTGTGATTTCAAAATTCACAAAGATTAACACATTTTTATCAAGATTATCTCCAGGACCTCCTTCTGCCGCACAAATCCCAGCGACCAGTTAGGTCCCACAGAGTGGGCCTTCTCCGGGTCCCATCAACCAAACAATGTTGTTTGACGGGACCCAGGGGAAGAGCCTTCTCTGTGCCGGCCCTGGCCCTCTGAAACCAACTCCCCCCAGAGATTAGAATAGCCCCCATCCTCCTTGCCTTTTGTAAGCTCCTTAAAGTCCACCTCTGCCATCAGGCATGGGGGAACTGAGATATTCTTTCCCCCTAGGCTTCTACAATTTATGTATGGTATGTTTGTATGTATGATTGGCTTTATAATAAGGGTTTTACCTGTTTTAGTATTGGATTGTCACATGTTGTTTTTACCACTGTTGTTAGCCGCCCCGAGTCTACAGAGGGGGGCGGCATACAAATCCAATAAATAATAATAATAATAAAAAGACTACAACATCCATTGCTGTCTTCTTATTTTAGGTACAGGCATTGTATAAGGTGATTGTGAAAATTCCATCATCATCATCATCATCATCATCATCATCATCATCATCATCTAGATTTGTATGCCATTGCTTTTGATGTTGAAAGAGGTCCATAAGACAGGCTAACCTATTTAATGCATATCCATTGGCTGACTAAGTGTTTCCATGGAAAAGTAGATTAAGTGAAATATTAGACTGTGATGTATTCTCACAGCACCTAGTCACTCTTGAACAGACAGAAAACTTCCTTAACTTGATATTCCCAATGCATTGGAGTATAACTCGTACTATCCGGGGAACCCTGGGAATTATGAAAGTGGTGATCTGATACATTTGGAAGGTTCGGATTACAGAAAATTGGTCTATTCCTTGTGTATCACACTCTATAAATTGCCTATTCATAGTTTTATTCCATTTCCACAAATGTCTGAGCATTGTTACCCACCTTTTAATGTAAAAATGGGCACAAATTATAGCTGAGGAGGAAGACATTTTTATATGGAACATGGCAATGACACAGTGAATGGGACTGAAATGTTGGCCTTCAAATTTATTCAGATTGGGTTTATACAAAAAAGGCACTAAGCTTCAAAATATAACCGATCACTCTTAATGTTTGAACACAACTAGTCCAAAGAAAAATATAGGATCTGTGTTGTGGTTAGCTCTGGCCCAGCTCCTGCCCCAAGGACTGTGGATGTGGGGGAGACATCCACATGCTGCAGGCCTGTTTTGCCCCCGGTGGAATCTGCTGATGAAGGCTCCTCTGACCAAGAAGACATGAGTGACAGGGAGGAGGAGAGTGGGGCAGACAGCTCAGAAGGAGATCAATTATCTAGCTCCTCCTTGGATTCAGAACAAGAGTTAATGATACAGCCACGCATGCGGAGAGCGATGCATAGGCAACAACAACTGAGAGATTATTATCAAAGAAAATGAGGCCACCTGTGGTTGGGTGGGGCTGTGGTAATTAGTGAGGCTGCTATAAATAGCAGCCTGTGGGTTTGGCCATTGTGGAGGATTATCTGATCGTTGTGTTTCATGACTGCTTTACTGACTTTGACCTTTTGTGTGCTGATTTTCCCCCGCTTTGAAACTAAACCAGAGCAAAGTGTGTTTCACTTTGTGAAAAAAGAAGGACTGTGAATTGCCTCACAGCTGCAAGCTAAGTATCATAGAACTGATAAGGGACTTGTACAAATTACCAGTTTGTTTGGAGACGAGTGCTCTTTGCTATACCAAAAGAGGGCTTAGTTTAAGTGACTTTTCATTATAAAGAACATTGTTTTGAATTTTCAAACATGTGTGTCTGAAATTTGTAGCTGTGAATTTTTGGGAGAAGTTTACCAGAGAGCCCGACAGAACAATCTGTAAAACAGGTCTTCAGGCTACATCTAGCCCATGGTTTACCGGATTACCACAGGATTACCTACCATTCCTGATTTACTGGAAAACATCTGCCTGGATTCAAGCCACTTTCAATCTATCTATGTGTGAATGCATCTCCTTTGAGTGACATCTGGAGAATTGCATCATAGATATCATCCCCTCAACAAATATTCTCATCCAATCCTAGCAAAATCGCTACCATTCAAAGACTGAGTTCAATGATTAGGAATTCTGGTAGTCATAATCAACAATAATGAAAATAACAATGGTATATGCAAAAAGTAGGGAAGCAAGCAGACAACTTCCTAATAACTGAACTATTTGAAGGATAAGGAAAATACAGAGACCAAGAAAGTTGACCTTGACAGAAATATGCCAGATCCGTCATCAAAGCAAGGAGGAGAAAAAGTTAGCTTAAGTCCTAACCAAGCAGAAAGTATGCAGAGGTGCATCAGATAAGATTCCTAATTCATATGAGTACAAGAAGAGAAAGGAAAATATTCACAATTAGATTTGCACGGTTCTGTTATTATATCCCATATCAAAGTAGTTTGAACCTGCCTGTAGAGTTGATTTCCTGGTCTGATCTACATAGTGGGCCTGTATAAAACCTAAGATGCCTGTATAAAACCTAAACCTTGACCTTTAAAGCCCTACACGGCATCGGGCCAGATTACTTGTGGGACCGCCCTCTGCCGTATGAGTCCCAGGGACCGGTTAGGTCCCACAGAGTTGGCCTTCTCCAGGTCCCATCAACTAGACAATGTCGCTTGGCGGGGCCTAGGGGAAGAGCCTTCTCTGTGGGGGGCCCGGCCCTCTGGAATCAGCTCCCCCCAGAGATTCAGACTGCCCTCACTCTCCTCGCCTTCCATAAGAGTCTGAAGACTCATCTATGCCATCAGGCTTGGGGCGATTAGATCTTAGCCCCTGGCTGACAAATGTTATGCATGGTTGTTGTTTGAGTGGGTATGATTGACTTTTAATACTGTATACAGTGATACCTCGCCTTATGAACCCCTTGTCATACGAACTTTTCGAGATACGAACCCAGGGTTTAAGATTTTTTTGCCTCTTCTTCTGAACTATTTTCACCTTATGAACCCGCTGCCGCCCCTGGGATGCCCTGCCTTCGGACTTCCGTTGCCAGCTAAAGCGCCCGTTTTCATGCTGGTGGGATTCCCCTGAGGCTCCCCTCCATGGGAAACGCCACCTCCAGATTTTGCGATGCTGCAGGGGAATCCCAGCAGGGGAATCCCACCAGCACAAAAACGGGCGCTTCGGCTGGCAACGGAAGTCCGGAGGTGGGGTTTCCCAGCGAGGGAAGCCTCAGCGAAATCGCAGCATCACAAATGTGTAGGAAAACCAATTAAATCATCCATGGAAGGTAGTTATCCAACCTTTTTTTAACCAAAACTCTCCACATTTGGAAAACCAACAACCTCCTTAGATGGACTATTCCTGTTGTTTGCATCTAGAATAAGAATGGACGTCTTTGCAAAATGCACAAGCTTTGGAGGAAAATGGGAACTTGTCCACCAACGATGGATGATATATGAACAATGCTAAGAAAAAATAAACTTTGAATGACTCAAATGGTCCATGTTGCCTTACTAAACTAGAAAAGACAGCTGGCCAGCAATCCTTCCTATAATATAAACTAGTACAGTACTGTATTTTTTCCCTAACAAGATGAAAAGTTGCATCCAATTTCTAAGGCACTGAAAAAATAGGCTGCACAGCCTATTTATTCTTCAATATTCTTTAATATTATAATTCCTTCTGTGAGACCTTGTATGACAGAGATGTCGAACTCAAGGCCCCTAGGCAAGATGGGGCTCACACGGTGATCTGGCCCCACCAGGGCCACCCTGGAAACAGTGAAGAATCTGTCCACAGTACCTCTGCCAGCAAAAATGGAGCTCCAAAGGGCCACCTCCTCCACCCTCCAAAGCTCCATTTTAGCTGGCAGAGTATTTGTGCCACCACAGGTGCCTCCGACATAAGTGATATTGAGCTGGCCATGCCCTCCCCCCCAGGTCCTTATCTACGAGATCTTATGCCAGGACTCAAATCAAAAGAAGAGAAACCAGGAAGCCCTTTCTTTGAACCTTCATGTACAGTCAACATGTTAATATATAGTTTTGCACTAGAATAGAATAGAATAGAATAGAATAGAATTCTTTATTGGCCAAGTATGATACATGGAATTTGTCTTTGGTGCATATGCTCTTGGTGTACATAAAAGAAAATATATACTTGTCAAGAATCATAAGGTACAACACTTAATGATGAGCTCCATTTTCAGTACCCCATTGCATCGCCCCCCCACTCCGTCCGGCCAGTAGCCCAACCCTGGGTGTTGACCAAACACTTAACTTCTCTGTTCAACTTTCTTCTCCAGCCACTCTGTTAATTTTATGCACAGACTTTCTCTCTCCCCCTTCCCTCTTCTCTTTTAAGTCAGACTAGTACAGTGATGGCAAACCTATGGCATGGGTGCCACAGGTGGCACCCAGAGCCATATCTGCTGGCACACGAGCCATTGCCTTAGTTCAGCTGCAACATGCATGTGTATGCCGGCTAGCTGATTTTTGGCTCACAGAGAGGCTCTGGGATGGTGTTTTTGGCTTCCAGAGAGCCTCCAGGGGGATGGGGGAGGGCGTTTTTACCCTCCTTCAGCTCCATGGAAGCCTTTGGAACCTGGGGAGGGCAAAACATGAGCCTACTGGGCCCTCCAGAAGTTGGGAAACAGGCCATTTCTGGCCTGCAGAGGCCTGCAGAGGGTGGGGGAAGCTGTTTTCGTCCTCCCCAGGCATTGAATTATGGGTGTGGGTGCTCGTGCAAGCATATTTATTTATTTATTTATTTGTTTGTTTGTTTGCTTGCTTGCTTGCTTGCTTGCTTGCTTGCTTGCTTGCTTGCTTGCTTGCTTGCTTGCTTGCTTGCTTGCTTACTTACTTAGTCCAATACACAATGAGGGTTTTAGTGGGTATATATCTATATACACATAGTAAAATACATGATGAATGTTATAGAGGAGATACTCATAGTAAAATATATCTAAGAAATAATAGAAAAGAAGGTATAGTAATAGAACATATCAATGAAAGAATAGAAAAAGAGATATAGGAATAGAAGAAAGGTATAGGAGATATAGGAGAGCAATAGGACAGGGGACGGGAGGCACTCTAGTGACCCTTACTGACCTCTTAGGAATCTGGATAGGTCAACCGTAGATAATCTAAGGGTAAAGTGTTGGGGTTTTGGGGATGACACTATGGAGTACGGTAATGAGTTCCACGCTTCGACAACTCGGTTACTGAAGTCATATTTTTTACAGTCAAGTTTCCAGCTCATGTTCTTTCGGCACCCGACGTAAAAAAGTTTTGCCATCCATGGATTACTAGCTTGACCCCTCAGTGGAGGTGAGTGACACCCTCCCTGCCAGCTATGTTGCAGATTGGAACAATGGGACTGCTGTCTCCAAAATCTCCCCACAAAAGCCCTGGCCAGCCAAAGTACAGCTTCAAGGCCGACACTGAGCTTTCTTATCTCCTTTTATTCATTCCAATAGCTGGCTCGTGACATTAGGACAGGCCACTGAAAACCCATCCGCCACATTATCTCTCTTGTTGAATCTAATGAGAATTAAAAATATTTCAGTGCAATAAATATTTACTCCGAGTTGCTTATGCTTCTGAAACAAACAAAGTCCATTTTTGTAATGCCATTGCATTATGCACTTAGAATTATGCAAACCAGTAAATGGCATACTGATGTGTCACTTTTTACATAAGCACGCTCAATAGTTTTTTTCTAATTAAGTAACAACTGAAATGTTACACAATTTCAATGTAAATGGATCAAGTTCTATCTGCGCAAAGAAAGAAGGATAGAAGGCCTTCCATCCTTAAGTGATCTGAAAATTCCTAGACATTGTCATACATAGTCTCTTTAAAAAAAATATTCTTTATTAATTATATACGCTAAAAACTAAAAAGGAAAAACATAAGGGGGGAAGGAAAAAAGAAAAAAATACAAGAAAGTAAAAAAACAAAAACAAACCAGAATAAGACAAAAATATAGTTACATAAATATAAACACATAATACATTGCAGTGAAAGTCAGAGAAAAGGAGCGAATAATATATTATATGCCTAATTGTATTTCACTTTATATTTTAATAGTAAATTATACTATACTTTATGTAATGATAATGGTAATGAGAATTTCCATATTAATATCTAGTTATATTCATGCCCCTTTCTCTGAGTCTTTGGGTTGCACTTAATATAAAGGACGTAACTGTCAACCATACTGTTGACTTCTGCAGTTTGCGACCTAATGTTAAGGTTTCTATGTCTGGTACATCTTATTCCTTATTCTGTTTGTTTGTAGTGTCTCTACAACAGGAGGTTTGAGAGATTCAGAAGCATAATTTTGTGTACAGGGATAGCACTATCATAGTACACATGAGCAATCCATTGAAACCGCAGCTAATAACAACAATCCCAATCCAAACCATACATATTTTGAATCAAAACTTGTCTCAAAACTTATATAACATTAAATAATAGCTATTCCTTTATTTATGGAGAATAAAGTGACCCCCTCCTCTCTGTGGCAACCCCTCATATACCTGTAGACTGCTATCATGTCCGCTCTGGCCCTCCTTTTCTCTAGGCTATTCATGCCCAGTTCCCGCAGTCTCTCTTCGTAAGTCTTGGTTTCTAGACCCCTGATCATTTTGGTTGCTCTTTTCTGCACCTTCTCCAGAGTTTCAATGTCTTTTTTGAAGTTCAGTTCTGGTCACCACACTTCAAAAAAGACATTGAAACTCTGGAGAAGGTGCAGAAAAGAGCAACCAAAATGATCAGGGGTCTAGAAACCAAGACTTACGAAGAGAGACTGCGGGAACTGGGCATGGATAGCCTAGAGAAAAGGAGGGCCAGAGCGGACATGATAGCAGTCTACAGATATACGAGGGGTTGCCACAGAGAGGAGGGGATCACTTTATTCTCCAGGGCACCGGAGGGCCGGACGAGGAACAACGGCTGGAAGCTGACCAAGGAGAGATTCAACCTGGAAATAAGGAAGAACTTCCTGACGGTCAGAACAATCAACCAGTGGAACAACCTACCAGCGGACGTTATGAACTCCAATACTCTGGACATTTTAAAGAGGAAATTGGACTGCCATTTGGCTGGGATGCTATAGGGTTCCTGCTTAGGCAGGGGGTTGGACTTGATGACCCGCATGGCCCCTTCCAACCCTAACAATAAATAATATATATAAAATAAAATAATTTGCAAGGCCTTGAAGATGCATCTTTGCCAGCAGGCCTAGGCGCCATGAACATTAATATGTAGCTCCGATCAATGTCATGAATGAGTAACTTAAATGAGATGAATGCAGACGATAGTTTTTTTAGGAAATCAGGGGTTTTAGATTATTTTAATATTAGATTTCTCACATGCTTTTTTTTTGGTACTTTATATTTACTCTTGTTGTAAGCTGTCCTGAGTTGGTCGAGAAGGGCAGAATAGAAATCTAATAAATAAATAATTAGGAGGACGGATCAAAATAGCAATAGCACTTATATACGGCTTTATAATGTTTTACAGCCCTCTCTAAGCAGTTTACAGATCAGCATATTGCCCCCACCAATCTGGGCCCTTATTTACCAACCTTGGAAGGATGGAAGTCAATCTTGAGCCAGTGAGAATCGAACTGCTGACAGTCGGCAGAGTTAACCTTCAATACTGCATTCTAACCACTGCGCCACCATGGGTCTGTCTCTGGGGAAGCTTAGTGAGAGCAACTAGTTATGTTATATTGCTGTTTCATTAAGCTTGATCCTTGCTCAGTGATGTATATTGACTGAGCATACCTTACATGTTTAATGTATATTGTGGAAGAAGAAAGAATACCTCTGGGACCACCTTTTGCCGCATGAATCCCAACGACCGGTTAGGTCCCACAAAGTCGGCCTTCTCCAGGTTCCATCAACTAGACAATGTTACTTGGTGGGACCTAGGGGGAGAGCCTTCTCTGTGGTGGCCCCGACCCTCTGGAATCAGCTCCCCCCAGATATTTGTACTGCTGCCACCCTCCTCGCCTTCCATTGGAGTCTTAAGACTCATTTATGCCGCCAGGCTTGAGGCCATTAGATTCTTGCCCCCTGGCCAACGAATGTGTTGAGAAAATGTTGAGCGAATGGAATGACTGTTTTTTATGTTTTTTTGGGGTTTTAGACTTTTAAATTAATTAATTGGATCTAAGATATTGTATATTATTCATTATATGTTGTAATTTGCCCTTGGAGAGGAGCAGCATAAAAGTCCAATAAATAAATAAATAAACTGCAAATATAACTGGCTGTGGTTGACTAGACAAAAAATATCAATGACTAAGTTATATCGCGTTTTCTAAGTTTATTCAACTTGTAAAGCAGCAATAATGTGATCAATGGAAACTTGAGTTAGAGAAGATACTAAATTAATTCTAACTCATTCCCAAATTTAACTATAAAGAAACACCAAGATTAACTTGTTCTGCCGGGCTCTCTGATAGGAGCCTCCTAAAAATTCAAGGGTACAAATTTCAGACACACACACACACGTTTGAAAATTCAAAACAATGTTCTTTATCACAAAAGTCAAAATAAACTAAAGCACTCTTTTTGTATTGCAAAGAGCACTCTTCCCAAAACAACCGGGTAGTTTCTACAAGTTCCTTTAAGCAGTCATTAGGTACTTATCTAGCAGCTGTGAAGAAACTTCACACCGCTTCTTCTTCCAACCAAGTGAGACACACACACACACGTTGCTCTGCTTTGGTTTCAAAGGTGTGAAAAAGCAACAAAGTCCAGAAAACACAGGATTCCTGACGAACTGCGATCAGATATTCTTCCACAATGGCCAAACCCACATGCTGCTATTTATAGCAGCAGCCCTAATTACTGGAGCCCCACCCAAACAAAGGTGGCCTCCCTTATTTCCTGTAATATGTTCTTACTTGGTCTCTTCTACGCATAATTCTGCACTTGCGTGGGTCCAAAACGTCATCATCTGAATCAATGGAAGATAAGGGAGATTGACTGCCTGGGCTGTGTGCCAAGCCCTCCTCTGCCGAGTCACTCCCACCTTCTTCTTCGTCCGAGGAAACTAAACTCTGAAATGATTCTGTCGGCAATAACACAGGCCTGTGACATGTTGAAGTTTCCCCTGCATCCACCTCCCCATTCCCTGGGGCAGGAGCTGGGCCAGAGCCAACCACAACATAATCTAGATATAATTTTTTATTAAAACTATTTTTGGTCATTGATGAGCCTCTTTGCAAATAATTATTTCCTAGCCCAGCCATCACAACATTAGGTTGATGTATGAAGAAATTAATTACGATTTAAGCCGCTTTGCAAGTAATAACTAACAGCAATGATCATAACTGAGTGGACAATGACAATTTAGTTCTGGCATTTATTGTCAGAAAATTTTATTGGTGACTTTTCATTACAGTACCATATTTCCAACAGCAACTAAAGAGGGGTTGTAAAGACAAAGAAACCTGAGACTTTCTATTTGGGTATACAGAAAAGAATCAACAATGGAGTCAAACAGTCAACAATCGAAGAATTATAGTAGTTAGTGTGGTAGAAGGAAGAAAGAATGACAAAAGTTTAAACAGTTTGGCTAACTCGCATCATTCCTGCGGCTTCCTTCCAAAAAAAGTGAAGAGGGGAACCCAGGAAAGTTTCCAGTGGAAAGACAGAGAAGGAGCAACAGACAAGGCAGAAAAGTGGAGGAATGCAGATGTGGTTATGCATCTGTTGGAAAGATGCTGAAGAGGCAAAAATGGCTGAGAATCCCTATGTCACCAGAAAGCAACAGGGGAAGACTACTGTATAATTTGCTACAAGCGCAATAAAACCCACCGGAGGAGCTCAAGGGGTGGCTACACACTCATGGAGTATGTCTCATTTGCATATAAGAAGCTGCTCCTAGATCCTCTTTGGGTTGCAACAGAGTGAGGCAAAGCCATTGCAAAGCATAAGCATCCACAATAGTGTTTCACAACCTTGGCAACTTTAATATGTGTGGACTTCAAGCCCAAGAATTCCCTAGCCAGCAACAGTTCTAGAAGTTGAAGTCCACGCATTTTAATACCTCTGGAACCGTCTTCTGCCGCACGAATCCCAGCGGCCGATTAGGTCCCAAGGAGTTGGCCTTCTTCGGGTCCCGTCAACTAAACAATGTCATTTGGCGGGCCCTAGGGGAAGAACCTTCTCTGTGGTGGCCCCGGCCCTCTGGAATCAACTCCCCCCAGAGATCAGAACTGCCCCCACCCTCCTTGTCTTTCGCAAACTACTTAAGACCCACCTATATTGCCAGGCATGGGGAAATTGAGACATCTCCCCCAGGCTTTTTATAGTTTTATGTATGGAATGCGTGTGTTGCATGGTTTTTAAATGAGGGGGTTTTAGATGTTTTTTAATATTAGATTTTTTTACATTGTCACGCTGTTTTGTTATTGTTGTGAGCCGCCCTGAGTCTTCGGAGAGGGGCGGCATACAAACCTAATAAATTATTATTATTATTATTAATTATTAATTTGGCTAAGGTTGAGAAACACTGATCTGTAAGCTTCACTAGAACAGTATTACGCTTTTAAAATTTCGAGGGGGGGAGGCAGATTGCTGCCACATACATAATATTACATTCTCATGCAACATAGCACTCAGGCCTCATCGCTGCTGCTTCTGGTGCGCTTCCTGCAGAGCTCTGTGCCCCTGGTGCATGCCCGTGCACATTGGTGTGAGATTCAGCTTCTGCACATGTGCCGGAAGACAAATCTTGTGCGAGGATGCACACAAATGTGAGATTTTGGCAATTTTAACCGATTATTTCGCTTCTGCACATGCGCAGAAGCAAAAGATCAGTAAAAACCACCAAAATCTCACTTGTGTGTGCATCCTCATGTGAGATTTGAACATAAGATCATAAGAGGAGCCATGCTGAATCAGGCCAAAGCCTATTGAGTCCAGCATTCTATGTCACACAGTGGCCCACCAATTGTCCATGGAGATCTTGAGCAGAAAGAGAAGGCAAAACCCTCCCTTTCCCTTGACCCCCAACAAATGGTACCCAAGGGAATCCTGCCTGCCTCAACCAACATAGAGGCGGCACTTGGACATCCATTTCAATAACCACCGATACACTTGGCATCCATGAATCTGTCTAATCCTGCCTTGAAGCTATCCAGGCTGACAGCTGTCATGACCTCTTCTGGAAGTGAGTTCCATAAACCAACAACCCTCTGGGTAAAGAAATATTTCCCTTGATTTGTCCTCACTTTCTTACCTATGAGCTTTAGGGAGTGGCCCCTCATCCTAGTATTGTGTGATAGAGAAAATAATTTTTCTCTATCCACCTTTTCTATCCCATGTATGATTTTATACACTTCAATCAAGTCACCCCTTAAACGCCGATTTGGCTTCTGGCACATATGTAGAAGCTGAATATTGTGCCGACGTGTGCGCCCGCTCACTGGTCAGCTAGACCTGCATGTGCAGCTCCATTTTCGCTACTGGGATGGTGCCCCCCCTGTTCCAGTAGCAACCCAATACTAGTAGCACTCTAGGAAACAGAAACATGGCAGGTTCATTTGCATTTATTCAGCGAATGTGGGGGGGGGGGGAAACAAAGAAAGTAGGACTGAGTCTTGTTCCAGGATTGGCACATTCAAGTCCCTACCATCTGTTGGAAGGATCACATCAGAGGTGGGTTCCCTCATGGTTTGCACCGGTTCTATAGAACTGGTAGCAAAACCCGCTGGTTACATTTAAAAAAAAATGTATTTATTTGTTTTTTCCAATACACAATAAAACACAATGAGGGTTATAGAGGATATAATCAGGTAGAATGTATTAAAGGGAGAATAGAGGAGAAAATAAAGGAGTAAAATATAACTATGAGAGAATAGCAGAAAAAGATATAGGGATAGAAGAGAAGTTATATGAGATGTGGGAGAGACTATAGGACAGGGGACGGTAGGCACTCTGGTGCACTTATGGACGCCCCTTACTGACCTCTTAGGAACTTGGTGAGATCAACTGTGGATAGTCTAAGGGTAAAGTACTGGGGGTTAGGGGATGATACTACAGAGTCCGGTAGTGAATTCCACGCTTTGACAACTCGATTACTAAAGTCGTATTTTTTACAGTCATATTTGGAGCAGTTAATATTGAGCTTGAATCTGTTATGTGCTCTTGTGTTGTTGTGGTCGAAGCTGAAGTAGTCTTTGACAGGCAGGATGTTGCAGCATATGATCTTGTGGGCAATACTTAGATCATGTTTGAGGCGTCTCAGTTCTAAGTTTTCTAGACCCAGGATTGTAAGTCTAGTTTCGTAGGTTGTTCTGTCATGGAACCGGTTCTGTTGGTGCTGGTCTGTGGACGCTGCCATCTGTTTTGGGGAAATTTGGGGGGCTGGGGGGATTTTTTTTCTTTTGCGCATGTGCAGAAACTAAGTTTTTGGCACTGCGCATGTGCCACTATCTTCTTTTTTGGCTTCTTTTAAAAAAAAATTTTTTTGCTGCGGGAGGAAGTAAACCAGCGTCAAGGTAAGTTAGAACCCATTCCGGGATCACATGGACAGGACCTATGAGCAAGCCATTATACCAATGTTATCTCCTTGAAGAAAGGCCCTGGAGTGATCAGAGCTCCTGAAAGCATGAAGGAATTAAACAAGCATCACCAACTGCATGAATGTTATAGAACAAGGGTGTCAAACTTAAGGCCTGTGGGCTGGATGTGTAGATCAGGCCCTTGAGACCAGCCTGGAAACAGAAAAGGACTGGCCCGCAATGCCTCTACCAGCGAAAATAAATTAAACTAAACAAATTTTAATTAAACAAATTAAAAACAAAACAAAAGGAGAAATGTTTTCCCCTTCTGCATCTGAGCATGCAAGAAGGGAACGGGAAAGAGGAAAGACAAAGAAAAAGAAGGGAAGATGGGAAGAGAGCAAGGAAGGAAAAATAAGGAAAGAAGAAGGAAGAAAGGAGAATGAAGAGGGAAGGAAAAAGAAGAAAATGAATGAATGAAGGAAGGAAGGAAGGAAGGAAGGAAGGAAGAAAGGATGGACGGACGGACGGAAGGGAGGAAGGAAGGAAAGAAGATTATAATGAGAGTGAGGGAGAATCTCAGAGAAGTCCTGCATTAGCACTTGGCCACAACAGGTGCTCCTGAAACAAGCCCTGTGTCACACCCAACATAGCCACACACCCCATGGCCACGCCTACCTCTGGCCCTCCGAGGTCAAACACAACCTGGATGTGGCCCTCAATGAAATGTAGTTTGACGCCCTGGGTACAAATTGCAATCCTGCTCCCTCCTGTATCCATACTTCCACATTCATGTCAAGGGAAAAGTGAATAGAAACCTGCACTACATTCCAAGACACTCAGCAGTGAACATATTTCATTTTGTCATGAAAACTCCGAGATTGATATGAACTTTAATTTCAAGGAAATCTGACTTTCATTCCCAGGATGCAACTCAAGGCATGTGGGAACTGGCCCAGCTGAATAGGTCTTGGATAAATAAGACTAAAACTATACTACACTGTAAGGTTCTTGATCTGAAGCAAATCTCAAAGAAACAACAACAACAACAACAACAACAACAATAATAATTTATTAGATTTGTATGCCGCCCCTCTCCGAAGACTCTGAAATGTGGCTTCTGTTCAACAACTTATAGAGGAAAAGACCCAAGCTTCTTTATCAACTCAACTTGGAAAAGACTAGTTAAAAAAACGATGACTAGTTAAAAGCCGATCTGCTGGAAACCAAAGCAATAGCCACTAGTATCGTACTGATTAGCCTTAGTTCAGTGATGGCGAACCTATGGCATGGGTGCCACAAGTGGCACGTGGAGCCATTATTATTATTATTATTATTATTATTATTATTATTATTATTATTAATTAGATTTGTATGCCGCCCAACTCCGAAGACTGGCATGCAAGCCGTTGCCCTAGATCAGCTGCAACATTCATGTGTGTGCCAGCCAGCTGATTTTTAGGTCACACAGAGGCTCTGGGAGGATGTTTTTGGCTTCCAGAGAGCCTCTGGGGGGATAGGGGAGGGCGTTTCATCCTCCCCGGCTCCAGGGAAGTCTTTGGAGCTAGAGGAGGATGAAACACGTGCCTATTGGACCCACCAGAAGTTGGGAAACAGGCTGTTTCCGGCCTCCAGAGGGCCTTCAGGGAGTGGGGGAAGCTGTTTTCACCCTCCCTAGGCATTGAATTATGGGTGTGGGCACTCGGGCATGCAGGATAGCGCACTTGCATGCTCTTTCAGCACCGGAGGAAAGAAAGCTTCACCATCACTGACCTAGATGAATCTCCATAGACATACTGAGCTATAGGAACTTTTCATGAATCATAATATATTTCACCTTCCCCAGGCATTGAATTATGGGTTTGGGCACTCGCGCATGCGCAATAGCCTGCTCTCATGCTCTTTCGGCACCCAAGAGAAAAAAGGTTCACCATCACTGCCTTAGTTTATCTTCAGCGATGGGGCAACAATGGCAATCCCTTGACTGTTTCTTCCTTAGCCCCCATCTGCCCATTCCCATCCGAGTCTCTATTGGAGGGCGGAGCTGACTGGATCATCTCAAAATGAAATGCACAAAAAAAGCCAAAGGCAGTAAGCAGCTGTAAAAAATTAATAATAACAAGAAGTGGCAGCAAGAAAGTGTAATGTGTGCTTACAATCCATTTGGCCAGCGTAGGGATTCTGCAGCCTGCTGGTAGTGCGGTCTTCTTCAGCTCTTCCTAGCACTGAGCGGGCCTTTTCAGGAGGTCTCTTACCAGCGGGAAGCGGAAAGGTCGAGATCGAGTTGAGTAGCACCACGCAGACAGTCATCATATCCCATAAATTCATCTTAGATTCCCTTCCAGCACAAGACCCTGGCAAATGGGAGACATACATTAGTTTTCACCTCTTCTTCCCTTGGAGTGTATTCAACTCCACCTCTCTTTCCTAACCTGACCTTGCCTATCTATTGTAGATGCAACCATTTTAATGATCCGTATAACAACAAGCACAATGTTTGGCCTTTTAAGTATTTATGAATAGTGAGTCATAACTTTTCTTGGTGTCTTTCATTCCAAGACACCACAGCTCCCCAAAACAGCTGGAGTTTGTGTATAAAATCTAGGGGAAACAATGATTAAAGAAAAACTGGAATGGGAATGAGAATTTGGTAATAGAATATTGGTCAAGATTCTGGAGGTCTGTTTATTGTCCCTACTTTGGATCCCCCAAATGTTCTCCAATGTTGTCATGGCCATAAGCCCTATTTTATTTCATTATCATTGCTATTTATTATCTGTCATAAGCCCTATTTTATTTCATTATCATTGTTATTTATTATCTGTCATCTATCTGTCATCTATCATCTCTCTCTCTCCCTCTCTGTATCATGATCTATCCATCATCACCATCATCACCATCACCATCACCACCACCATCATAATTATCTTTATCATCATCATCCATCCATCCATCCATCCATCCATCCCAGGGGTAGGCAAAGTTGGCTCTTCTATGACTTGTGGACTTCAACTCCCAGAATTCCTACCAATCATGCTAGCTCAGGAATTCTGGGAGTTGAAGTCCACATGTCATAGAAGAGCCAACTTTGCCTACCCCTGATCTATCTATCCATCCATCCATCCATCAATCCAGCCATCCATCCATCATCCCTACACAATTAATTCTTACTTAAAAATGAAGACCAAAGGAATGAATAGTTGAGCCCTAAAATTGTTCATTTCCATTTGGACAGCAGCAAGTTCCTGGTCACAATTTTTTGCTCAGTAAAGAGAAAAGAACTGTATATCTCTCTCTCTACTTTATAACTATGTCTAATGTGTAGTATCAACATACATAAATGGAAAGCATAAGTATGTTCCTTTTTCTGGAGAGGATGTCCTCCTAGCATCTTTTAGAAACATGGGAACATTTAGTTGCACGTACCCTTAACTAGAGAAGGGTTGTTCTCTGCTGTCTGGCAAACTCACCAGAATTTATCGGAGGTCTAGCAGAATAATTGTATCCAGCGTTTTTCTTGAACCAGATGACATGCTTTCAAGGTCTGTCTAGTTTGGCCTGACCCACAATCCATATTTTGGACAGTGGATCACAACTGCCTAGAACCAGAGTGTATTTCCCCCCAGCAGTTCTATCACAACCTATTGATGAACCCTAATGAAAAAACCCTGTCTGCCTGAGCGATATCATTTCAATTTGCAATTGTCTGAGTTGCATAATTTCATATCCTCTTAATCATTGCCACAACCCCACCCAGTAGTTGCCAACGAAAGCTCCATCTTAAGCCTTAAAACCCCAAGCACTTCAAAATATAGAATTATGCCTCACACGCTCAATGATATTAGATATTTTCATTTGAAGAAAAATCCATAAAAACAACTTACATGCAACGGGTCAATCAAACTCTCTGCAGTTCTAACATACTGCAGGGCAAAATTTGACTACTCTAAAGGAAATGGAATCACTTGAATGTGAAAGGAATGATTTTCAATAAAACCGATCTGAGAGACAAACATATTGAATTAAGTGTAGCGTTAACAATTAGCAGTGAAAATCAGTCTAAAATGGACCATACAATAATTTCATTGCCTTTTTCATCGCGTGAGCAGAGTCTGGATTTAAATGAGTTGTTTCGGTATCATAGAAACATAGAAACATAGAAGTCTGACGGCAGAAAAAGACCTCATGGTCCATTTAGTCTGCCCTTATACTATTTTCTGTATTTTATCTTAGGATGGATACATGTTTATCCCAGGCATGTTTAAATTCAGTTACTGTGGATTTATCTACCACGTCTGCTGGAAGTTTGTTCCAAGGATCTACTACTCTTTCAGTAAAATAATATTTTCTCATGTTGCTTTTGATCTTTCCCCCAACTAACTTCAGATTGTGTCCCCTTGTTCTTGTGTTCACTTTCCTATTAAAAACACTTCCCTCCTGGACCTTATTTAACCCTTTAATATATTTAAATGTTTCGATCATGTCCCCCCTTTCCCTTCTGTCCTCCAGACTATACAGATTGAGTTCATTAAGTCTTTCCTGATACGTTTTATGCTTAAGACCTTCCACCATTCTTGTAGCCTGTCTTTGGACCCGTTCAATTTTGTCAATATCTTTTTGTAGGTGAGGTCTCCAGAACTGAACACAGTACATTCCAAATGTGGTCTCACCAGCATTCTATATAGCGGGATCATAATCTCCCTCTTCCTGCTTGTTATACCTCTAGCTATGCAGCCAAGCATCCTACTTGCTTTCCCTACCGCCTGACTGCACTGTTCACCCATTTTGAGACTGTCAGAAATCACTACCCCTAAATCCTTTTCTTTTGAAGTATTTGCTAACACAGAACTGCCAATACAATTGGAGGTCTTCTAGTCCCAACCCCCTACTTAGGCAGGAAACCCTACACTACTTCAGACAGATGGTTATCCAACATCTTCTTAAAAACTTCCAGTGTTAGGGCATTCACAACTTCTGGAGGCAAGCTGTCCCTCCGATTAATTGTTCTAACTGTCAGGAAATTTCTTCTTAGTTCTAAGTTGCTTCTCTCCTTGTTTAGTTTCCACCCATTGCTTCTTGTCCTACTTTCAGGTGCTTTGGAGAATAGGTTGACTCCCTCTTCTTTGTGGCAGCCCCTGAAATATTGGAACATTGCTATCATGTCTCCTCTAGTCCTTCTTTTCATCAAACCAGACATACCCAATTCCAACAATATTAGTGAGAGTTTATAAAAGGCCATGATGTCAGATTTGAGTTTGCATGGTTTAAATCATCTAAATGAATAGCATTATGTCTTAAGAACCTTTCCATGAACAAAAGAATGAGAAGGTAACAGAGATACCAGGGAACGGTTGGCATTTTCTTTTTGCAAAGGCAGTTTGCATTAATTGAATGTTTCCGCTGTGGGGAACAGATAGCAATGGAACAGTTCCTTTAAATTAAAATATTTTCTCCCCAGTGTGGATAGTGAGTCACTAAGATTGAGTTGTATAGATTATTAGCTTGACTTGGAAGAAAGCAGTTTTTTCGCCTCTGAATTTAAGCCATTCATTTACGTTGCAGCCTCTTGCATTTGATTTCTCCTTCATGGATATAAACAGAAGCAGATGAGGCCCATTTAGTGAGCATCTGAATCTACCCTTGCGTTACGGAAGAAATACAAAATGCAATATATATATATATAGAATTGTCGGCTATCAATAAAATTATCTGCCTTGGAAATGGCCCTGGGTTGGGCCGAGAGGGAAATAAGGAGCTGTGATGTTCCTTCAACACACCAGGGTGATTCGACACTAAAATATGTAACTCTTCCCTGGTGCAGAGCTGAAGGGATTGGATACTGTAGCCTAGAGGATAATTCTCTGCCTTACAAGGCAAAGGTTGCAGGTTCAAGTCCCAGTGGGTATGGCTAGCTGATGAGGCCAAAATAAGGCCGAAATAGATCTATCCTAGTCTCCCTTAATTTTCCAATTCAGCAAAAAAAACATCTGACATATATATATATATGTGTGTATGTGTATGTGCAAGCATATATATATGTGTGTGTATGTGTATGTGTATATGTGTTGTGGTTAGCTCTGGCCCAGCTCCTGCCCCAAGGAATGTGCAGGTGGATGTGGGGGAAACATCCACATGTCGCAGGCCTGTTTTGCTCCTGATGGAATCTGCCGACGAAGCCTCCTCTGACCAAGGAAGCATGAGTGACAGGGAAGAGCGGAGTTTGGCAGACAGCCCAGGAGGAGATCAATCATCTGTATCATCCCTGGATTCTGAACAAGAATTAATGACACATCTATGCATGTGTAGAGTGATGCATAGGAGACAACAACTGAAGGATTATTACAAGAGAAAATGAGGCCACCTGTGGTTGGGTGGGGCTGCTGTAATTAGTGCTACAGATAAAAGTGCAGCCTGGTGTTTTAGCCTCATGGCAGTTTATCTGATTCATTGTTTCGTCAAGATCGTGGCTTTTGTGCTGTTCAAGATTGTGTGAGGACTCTCTGGACTTTAGAATTGGACTCAATTTCCCAGTTATTGGGTGAGCAATTGGATTGCATTTAACCTGTGCCTTGTGTGTACCAGAAAATCCCTTTGACATTTAAAAAGGGAGTTGTTCCTATTTTTCTGTTTATAAAAACTTTTGGGTTTTCCTTTTATCGTGTGGTGTGTGTCTTCCTGGACTAATTACCCTGTAATTATGGGCATTGAAACACGCTGGCAGAATGTATATGTATATTTGAATGTGTATGTGTATGTATATATTCATTTTGTATTTCTTCTGTAACGCAAGGGTAGATTCAGATGCTCACTAAATGGGCATCTTACATTGCATTTACACACACACACAAACTCGCTTATGCAAATAACACCCTGTGTTTGGAAACTAGTAAAGAAAGAAACATGAAAAAGAACAACAGCAACAACAACAGTTTCTATCTTGATCACATATTATAACTTGATGCTCTCGTGCAGACTTAAGGTTAAATTAACCCGGTTCCAGGTCAGATCATACAAATCGCTTGCAATTCATATGATTTCAGGATTTTAAACCCAAAAGCTTCCAGGAAGTGCTTTTTCAAAAGCACCTGCAATCAAAAGAACTCCCAGGTTTCCCTTCTTGGTAATAAGGTGTGTGTAAGAAGGTTTACAATACCTTAGTTCACCCATATAATACCAATGCTCTGCAAGCTACACTGATTATCAGTTAGTCTTCGGTCACAATTCAAGATGTTGGTGATTACCTATAAAGCCCTACATGGCTTAGGACCAGACTATCTCCGGGACTGTCTCCTGCTGCATATCCCCCAGCAGCGGTGGGCTACGAGCCAGAACGCTAAATTGTGCTTGCCGCAGCGGCTCGTAAATTCTTGCGGGAGCAGCACAGTTTTACTGCTGCACCTGTGGAGGTAGCAAAATTGCGCCCATGTTTTGCCAAGGTTTTACCTGTGGCTCCATGCATGATTTTGCTACCTCCACAGGTGCAGCAGCAAAATCGTGCTGGTCCCGCAAGAACTTATGAGCCGTGGAGGCAAGCACAATTTAGCGTTCCGGCTCATAGCCCACCGCTGCCTGCCAGCGACCAATAAGATCTCACAGGGTTGGTCTTCTCCAGGTCCCGTCGACTAAGCAATGCAGGTTGGTGGAGCCACAAGGGAGGGCCTTCTCTGTGGCTACCCCGACTCTATGGAACCAACTCCCCCCCAATGTCCGTATTGCTCGCACCCTACTCGCCTTCCGAAAGACAGTTGAAGACCTAGCTTTACCAGCAGGCCTGGGGCCCATGAATACTACCATCCGTCACGGCCAAATTGCATTGATTGGATAGGTATATATGTTTGGTTGATTGGATTGTTGTGGATAACCATCTGTCTGAAGTAGTGTAGGGTTTCCTCCCTAAGTAGGGGGTTGGACTAGAAGACCTCCAAGGTCCCTTCCAACTCTGTTGTTGTCGTTGTTAAAATCCTCCACAGGAAACATAAGAACATAAGAACATAAGAACTGAGGTAGCACAACAGGCAGAGTGCAGTACTGCAGGCCACTAAAGCTGACTGTAGATCTGCAGGTCAGCGGTTCAAATCTCATCACCGGCTCAAGGTTGACTCAGCCATCCATCCTTCCGAGGTGGGTAAAATGAGGACCCCGATTGTGGGGGCAATATGCTGGCTCTATTAAAAAGTGCTATTGCTAACATGTTGTAAGCCACTTTGAGTCTAAGGAGAAGGGCGGCATTAAAAAATCGAATAAATAAATAAAATATGAAGATCCATGCTTAATCGGGCCAAAGAGCATCGAGTCCAGCATTCTGTGTCACACAGTGGCCCACCAATTGTCCATGGGGATCTTGAGCAGAAAGAGAAGGCAAAACCCTCCCTTTCCCTTGACCCCCAACAAATGGTACCCAAGGGAATCCTGCCTGCCTCAACCAACATAGAGGTGGCACATGGACATCCATTTCAATAATCATTGAAGGAATAAAAGAAAAGGTTGCATTTAAGTGTTGTGTAATTTAGGATGCTCTAATTTATTTAGGAAGTGTTACCGGTTAAATCTAAAACCTCATGCTCAGTGGGTCGTAGATGGCTGTGTCTTTTATTCCCATTGAAACCAAACTGACTAGTAGAGAGCTTCACCCACCAGCTTTTTCAAATCTTTTGTTCTCTTGCTTTAGAAGCCTTAATCCAGGTCATGATGATGAACTGTTTATAACAGGGGACTTCAAACTTGGCAGCTTTAAGACTTGCGGACTTCAACTCGCAGAATTCTCCAGCCAGCATGGCTGGCTGGAGAATTCTGGGAGTTGAAGTCCACAAGTCTTAAAGTTGCCAAGTTTGAAGTCCTCTGGTTTATAATTATTTGGTGTTAAGAGATAAGACTTGCTGAAGATTTACCTGCAAGGCCTTTTGCCATTAAAGACTGCAGACTTGGCAATGGGGGGGAAAAATGGTATTTTTGCAGAATGTTGCATGCTCGACCTAATTAAGCACCTGCAAACTCTTTTGCTTCTTTTTTGCCCATGACCTCCAAACTGCTTGCAGTATCCAAAACTGGGGTCAAATGAAAGAAACCCGTCTCCAATCAAAGGACAGTTTTGAAATATTTCCAGTGGAATTTGAGGCAGTCTGCACACCAGCCTGATTCTGGTGAAACGAGCTGAAAGGATGGGAAATGCCTTGATTGGTCCCAGATTGCCTGTTTGCAAGGCGGATAATGGCTTCAGTGGGGATAGGAAAACCCAGCCAAAAAGAGCTACGTTTTCTTCCAACTCTGCATATGACTTTCTCTCTCTCTCTCTCTTTCCCTCTCTCTCTTTTCTTCCCCTGTTCTCGTCTCTGCTCCACCACTCCTCCGATCCCAGTTTTACCAGGCACGGTACCCATACAACATTTGATTGTTGGAAATTGCCCAATTGTTGCTTCCCCCCTTTTTTTGATGTGAAAGCCAGATTCTGTAAACAAGCGAGAGGCCCTTAAACTCTGAACTGCCTTTCCAAGACCATAGAAAACATCAGCTGAGCTCCATGGGGCATTTATAATAATCTTTGCTTGAGCAAGCCCAGAAGGTTTTATCCTTCACCAAACCAGGTAACCACACATCTGGGGCCCAGATGAGATTTTTTACAGATGTATTTAAAATCCTAAAGCCTCCCTCTCTCTCTCCCTCCACTCGCGAGTTGTATATTATTAGTTGAACATCTGCAAAGGAGGTGCAGTTTCTGCATCTTTGGTAGAGGTACAGCTGTACCTTTGATGAACCTCCTAAAGGAAATGAGAGAGTGGCTCTCCCATTCTGCTGCTTGTAATAGCTTTCCCTGGCAGGAGTTGTCCTGCTAAGAACAGAATTCCTTCTCCTTGGAAGGAAACAAAGCAGGCTATCTTAAGCGTTAAGGTGCATGGACATCTATTTTGCAAAATTTTATTGCTTCTGCTTTTTACATGTATGTATTATTATTATGATTATTATTTATTTATTAGATTTGTATGCCGCCCCTCTCCGCAGACTCGGGGCGGCTCAACAACAACAAAACAATATATAACAAATCTAATAATTAAAAATCACTAAAAAACCCTTATTAAAAGAAAACATACACATAAACATACCATGCATAAACTGTATAGGCCCGGGGGAGATGTCTCAGTTGCCCCATGCCTGGTGGCAGAGGTAGGTTTTAAGGAGTTTACAAAAGACAAGGAGGGTGGGGGCAATTCTAATCTCCAGGGGGAGCTGGTTCCAGAGGGTCGGGGCTGCCACAGAGAAGGCTCTTCCCCTGGGTCCCGCCAGACAATATTGTTTAGTCAACGGGACCCGGAGAAGGCCCACGACCTAACCGGTCGCTGGGATTTGTGCGGCAGAAGGCGGTCTCAGAGATATTCTGGTCCGATGCCATGAAGGGCTTTATAGATCATAACCAACACTTTGAATTGTGACCGGAAACTGATCGGCAACCAATGCAGACTGTGCAGTGTTGGTGTGACATGGGCATATCTAGGGAAGACCATGATTGCTCTCGCAGCTGCATTTTGCACGATCTGAAGTTTCCGAACACTCTTCAAAGGTAGCCCCATGTAGAGAGCGTTACAGTAGTTGAACCTCGAGGTGATGAGGGCATAAGTGACTGTGAGCAGTGACTCCCAGTATGTATGTATGTATGTATGTATGTATGTATGTATGTATGTATGTATGAAGGGCTCCACTTACTTTTTCCTACCGGTATGTTGATTCTGACACCTGTGCCCGCGCTCTCATGCGAAATATAACTTCTGCGCACGTGCCCGAAGTGATATATCATGCAAAGATGCTTGTGGGGGTGAGTTTTCAGCAATTTTTGTCCTCTTTTTGCTTCTGGGCATGTGCAGAAGCAAAAAGAGGGCAAAAATTGTTGAAATCTTGCTTATGCAAGCATCATTGCATGAGATTTCACTTGGGTGCATGTGCAGGAGCAAAATCTCGCACGGGGCGCATGCACATGTATCAGGCATGCGCGAGGCCGGGCCAGCCTCCGGAACCCATCAAAAAGCACTAGTGGATCACTGAATCCATCCGTACTGGATAGGTCCCATCACTGGTGTGTTATGTATGTATGTATGCAGGCATGTATTTATGTGTTTGTTTGTTTATTATTTACTGACTGACTGACTGACTGACTGACTTACCTACTTACTTACATACTTACTTACTTACTTATTTACTTACTTACTTATTGGACTTCTATGCTGCCCAATCCCACAGGACTCATTGCTTACAAACAATATAAAAACAATATAATACAATTAATAGAAGAAGTCAATTTTAATACTAAACACATTAAAATAATAAAAATAATAAAATCCTATTATAAAGCCACAACAATCCAAATCAACCAAACATATATACCTATCCAATCAATGCAATTTGGCTGTGACGGATGGTAGTATTCATGGGCCCCAGGCCTGCTGGTAAAGCTAGGTCTTCAACTGTCTTTCGGAAGGCGAGTAGGGTGCGAGCAGTACGGACATTGGGGGGGGGGGAGTTGCTCCGCCAACCTGCATTGCTTAGTCGATGGGACCTGGAGAAGGCCAACCCTGTGAGATCTTATTGGTCGCTGGGAGGCAGCGGTGGGCTATGAGCCGGAACGCTAAATTGTGCTTGACTCCACGGCTCATAAGTTCTTGCGGGACCAGTGCAATTTTGCTGCTGCACCTGTGGAGGTAGCAAAATCATACACAGAGCCACAGGTAAAACCTTGGCAAAACACGGGCGCAATTTCTTCTTAGTTCTAAGTTACTTCTCTCCTTGTTTAGTTTCCACCCATTGCTTCTTGTTCTATCCTCAGGTGCTTTGGAGAATAGGTTGACTCCTTCTTCTTTGTGGCAACCCCTGAGATATTGGAACACTGTTGTCATGTCTCCCCTGGTCCTTCTTTACATTAAACCAGCCATTCCTAGTCCTTGCAACCATTCTTCATATGTTTTAGCCTCTAGTTCCCTAATCATCTTTGTTGCTCTTCTTTGCACTTTTTCTAGAGTCTCAACATCCTTTTTTGCATTGTGACGATCAAAACTAAATGCAGTATTCCAAGTGTTGCCTTACCATGGCCTTATAAAGTGATATCAACACTTCACATGATCTTGATTCTATCCCTCTGTTAATGCAGCCTAGAACTGTGTTGGCTTTTTTTGGCAGGTGCTGCACACTGCTGGCTCATATTTAAATGGTTGTCCACTAGGACTCCAAGATCGAGTTGTCAATCCCCTTAGACTATCCACGATTGACCTCTCCAGGTTCCTAAGAGGCCAGCCTTTCGTCCCCTGTCCAATTGTCTTTCCTTTATCTCATATATCATATATATTTTCTTCCTTTCATATATCTTCTCCTCTATTTTTACATATTATCTTTATATATATTACTTCATGTCTATTCTCTTCCATATGTATTGTGTATTGGACAAATGAATAAATGAACAAACAAACAAACAAACAAACAAACAAACAAACAAACAGACAAATAAATAAATAAAAAATCCCTCTCACAGTTACCACTGTTGAGCAATGTACCACATATACTGTATCTGTGCATTTTGTTTTTCTTTTAAAATGATATATTTATGTATTCTTTCTAGGCTTATTAATTCTGGATGGATTTGACTTTCATGTTCTAGATTGAGTCCTATTATTTTTCCTGACTTGAAGTATTTTAGCAAGTTGAAGAGTTCTAAGGGTTTTTAACGCTTGGGATGTTGGTCTGGGCTTAAACGGCACTCCAAAATTCAAAATGACGCCAGAGATTCAACAACAACCACATTTCCAACCAACTTTATCTGATTGATACCACAAACCGTAAACATTGCCCTTAGACATACAGATCTGGGCATCTTTCATCACAAGTATGCTCCATGGTGTCTAAACCTAAATAGAAAGTTCCAAGGGTTTACAAGGCATTCAAAAGGATAAAGCAAAGGAAGAGGAGAGTTATAAAAAGTAAAGTACCAATTTCTAGTTCTCTCGCTGCATTTTGCAAACGCTGCATGAGTGCATGTCACTTAGTTAAACAAGACTGGGGGAGCAAGAACTGCACAGATTTCAGTAAGGCATCCTTAATGCCAGCCTTGTGTAAATATTACATCTTGGAAGCAAAGAGAAATTTCCAGTGTTCATTTATAGTGTGTGATTAAATGATTTGAAAAGCTCCTTCCAGGATTTCTTGCCAACTGGGCTGTGTTGCTGTTTATGAGATAAGCTGCCAACAAATTCATCCTCTGTCTCTTTGTATCTATTCTCCGTTCCATTCTTTTCGCGGCCTTCCCACTGTCTCTCCAAAATAACTGCATGCCAGAAGACTTAGAATATAGAATAACAACAGAGTTGGAAGGGACCTTGAAAAACCGTGATATAGGGAAAAAAACAGCAGAGTATTTTTTAATTAATATTTTTGAAAAACTGGTATAGCTGTTTCGCGAAATTCGAACCCGCGAAAATCGAGGGACCACTGTATACCATATGTCCCAGGTTCTATAGAATTCCGATTCATTTTTGTCTTGGAGTTCCAGGGATAACTTACTCAATTCTGTGCACTCTAATACTTTTCTAACAATATTTAACATATGTTGGGATTAGTTCTGATTTCCACTTGCGGATATATAATTCTGGCTGCTATTGTGATATGTAAAATTATGTATCTATCTTCTTTTGTCATCTTTTCTCTAAATATAACCTAATAAGAAAACTTCCGGCTTTAAGGGAATTGTTTGAGAGGTAATTTGCTCTAGACAGTTTTTGAGTTTATTCCAGAAATTAATCACCTTTGGCAGGTCCACCAAAGGTGGTTGTATGTCTCCAATTCTTTTTTACACTTCCAACACCTTGGCAAGGGTTTGGGAAATATTTTTGCCAATCAGTACTGCATTCTAACCACTGCACTATTGTGGTTCTGAGTCAAAGGCACAGCGGCTATGTTCACAAGACGCATCGAACCAGCCACAATGAAGCGTAGCTGTCATGAGAACCTAGATAGTGGCTACTTTATGGCTGAATGTGTTGTGTAAGTCCTAAAAATTGAGTTATGTAAACCCTGGGTCATGGGTATCTCTATAGCCCAGTCACATCAAAACCAGAGTTATAGCCAACTAATTTCAAAGTATCAAAGGGTAATTGTAAATAATGTTATCTTATCCTTGTGTTGTCTGAGATCAAAAGACAAAAATTAACTTGAGGTTATTTCTCCCTTTTGGCCTCCAGTTCCAAAGAAAGAAGAGGCCCTGCACGAAGTCATTGTTGCAGACACTTTTAATCTATAGCACTTTTTACTTATTTATGATTTAGCACAAATATATCAGAGGAGCCTATCCGGAATCTTACCCAAAATTCTTCCACAATACGGAGCAGATATTAAGAAAGAACTTTCATTGACACATTTCAGCAATAAAATAAATTGGGACTGTACCTATTTCCTTCCCCACGCCATAGCCTGCCAGCCTAGAGTCTAGATTTATTGCTTTAAACCAGTGTTTTTCAACCAGTGTGCCGCGAGAAATAGTCAGGTTCTGGTCTCGCAACTTTTTGCTGAGAGCAAGAGAGAGAGAGGGTGAAAGAGTGAGAGAAATAAATCAAGAGAGAGAGAAAGAAGGAAAGCAAGAGAGAGAGAGAGAAAGAAAGAGAGAGAGAGAGAAATAAAGCAAGAGAGAGAGAGAGAATGAGAGGAAGGGAGAGAGAGAGAGATGGGAAAAAAGGGGAGGAAAAAAAGAGAAATGAGAAAATGATTGAGACAGAGAATGAGAGGAAAGAGAGAGAAACAAGAGAGAGAGAGAGAGAGAGAGAGAGAGAGAGAGAGAGAGAAGTGACTTAATTTAAAGCATATATAAAAAGCACCCAAAGAATAAGAGAGAGAAAAACCCACCCCTCACCTGTTTTTGTAAATAGTTCAAGAGTGTGTATACACAAAAGGGGGGGAGGAGACAGGGATGGAAAAAGAGAGGAGAGTGTCTTAGAGTGTCATTTTGTGTCATTTTGGTTGGTGGTGTGCCCCTGGATTTTGTAAATGTAAAAAATGTGCCGCGGCTCAAAAAAGGTTGAAAATCACTGCTTTAAACAATCTCTAAAGTCCATTTGTCAAACTAAAAAGGTTCAACTACTCATGCAGGTGATGGGATGATGCAGTTAGCATAATCTGAACTTGGACCTTCAGAGATACTATGTCCAAGAGATTGGCATTTAACTTCTCAATAAAATAGAAAGGAAGGAGGGCTGTTTTGTTTACCTGTTCATTCATACCTTCCCTACCCATCACATAAACAAGATTCTTAGTAACCTATGTTCCAGGGATGTGTCCAGTGAAGGGCTACCAAAACTTTTACTACCACACTGTGGGCGTGGCTTATGCAGGACGCCCTGCATTTTCTTTCAACATCTTTCAGTGCAAATTGGGTGCTCTGGGGTGGAGCTCCATTTTTACTACCCCGCTGCGTCTCCCCCCATCTGGGCAGTAGCCCACCCGTGGATGTGCTTGAATAGTGGTGAGATCCTACCAGTTTAACAATCAGTTTGGTGATCGCTGTGCACAAGTGTGCAATTTTATGAAAACATACCTTCTATGTTATTGCTGGTGAGTTACAGAGCTGAAGCACAGCAATCTGCTCTGCTGCGCAGATCAATTGAGAAGATATAGGTCAGTAAAGTGCAGGGGGTGGGCCTGATTGTCGGTAAAGCACAGGGGCGGGTCCACCTGATTGTTGGAGTAAACTGATTCGCTCCCAGCTGATTGTCAGAACTACCTGTTTGCCCGAACTGGTTCAAACAGGTAGAATCCCACCCCTGGAGTCTGAAGAAGAATGTGTTAACACTAAAGTAGGAAGGAAGTGCTGTAACATGCCCATATTATGAATAGAAATTCATAATATTATGAATTTAGCACCCCAAATATTAGAAATGTTAGCGCCCCAAATAGCATCTGAGAAATAAATCAGATTCCATTCCAAATCTCTCATCCAAGTTGCATTTTATTATCAGAGCTGTTGGTCAAGCTGTTGCCATCCCGATACTGACTTCCTTCCAGTACCCCACACCCAGGTTAAGATTCATCCCTCGTCCCCACACACAGAAGTTCATCACAAGGACCAGTCCAGTTGCAGGGATTCCATGGACCTTCTCCTTACATCCGCTAGTGCAGAACAAAGGATGACCTTGGACTTCAAGACAGGAATTTTGTTGTGGCTAGTAACTTTCCCTGTCATGCAACTGCCCCTCCCAATGCCCGTGATGCTATTCTACTGTGACAGGCCAAAGTCTATAACTCTCAATGATGACTTCAGCCTGTCAATACTCCTCTTCTTTTTTGGAGACAAAATTTATTCCATCTTATTTCAACTCTGGCAATATGTCTTGACCTTCTCAAATGGGTCTTCTTTTGGCTGGCAATAAGTTAAACCTTGACCAGCTAACTCACAAAAATATCAAATCATTCTTCTTCTTTACTTCCTCTTTAAGACTCTGGGTATTAAGGGAATCAATACATTACAAGCAGAAAAGCTAGAGAAAGATGAAAAGCAAATTGAGAGTAGGCAGACTTGCTTCCTGAACTTCAGAAGACCAGATTTTGATGAACTCAAAGGGAAGGTTCAGGTGTAACGGCTTCAAATATTCCAGGGGAACAGGCATCCAGCAAATAAGGTGCACTTAGAAACAAGCCCCAGGAGAGGAAAAAAAAACCTAGAGAAATCTGAAGATACATAAATAATGCAAAGTTCTCTAAAATAGTGAAGTGAAAAACGGGACATATGCAAGAAATGGAGAGGAACACAGTCAAGGAAAAATACAAAGTTATCCCCAGAAAATTATAGTAATTCTATAAGAAAGATGATAATCAGAAAGGTGAAAGCCTCAAAAAGACTGAGTCTTGTGAGACATAGCACAAACAACAAAAAGGATAAGTTTGGATATGCTAGAAATAAAAGAAAGTCAAAGAGAAGCAACTTTAATTGTTCTGACTGTCAGGAAAGTTCTCCTTAATTCTAAGTGGAACGATTTGCCTCCCAAAGTTGTGAATGCTCCAGCACTGAACCTTTTAAAAATGAGATTAGACAATTATTTGTCTGAAATGGTATAGGGTTTCCCGCCTGAGCAGAGGGTTAGACTAGAAGACCTCCAAGGTCTCTTCCAAGTCTGTTATTCTATTATTATCTTGTGTTTGAAGTGAAAGGAGCTGGTCATTGTTATGTTTTTGGGTGAATAAGAGAATTGCAATTTAGTAGACAGTTAGTTTTTTTTTTAAATCTCCAAGGCCAGACGACGAAAGAACTAAATGACCATAGGACTATCTTGTGTAATATTTGAAAATGTCATCTTCAAAAAAGGGGGAAAATGAGGATCCCAAAAATTACAATTGTGTCAGGTTGACATCTGAATGGGCCATCAACTTTGAACATATTGCCACACTGTGCTGTTTAACATTTTTATCAGTGATTTGAATGAGGGTGTGGAGGGGATACCAAACTGGGAGGGGCAGCAAATATTTTGGAAGAAAGAGATAAGATTAAAACAGATCTGGGAATGCTTGAACAGTGGGCTGAAATGAACAGGATAGAATGTAATAATGGGAAAGATTAAGTTCTGCATTGGGCATGAAAAAATGTAAGCCCAAGGACAAGAAGGTGGAGATTTGGCATGGCAAACACATGGATTAAAGGAACTGGGTGTCCTTGTTAGCAAGAAGTTAAACATGGTCCTACAACATGATGCAATTGGCAATTCCAATTTGAGGGACAGTAACAGCTTCATAGAGTTCAGCTCATGGGAAACAAGGAATTGTTTTCATCCAGGTCAGACCTCATTTGGTGTAAAGTACCGATTCTGAGCACCACACTAAAACAAGGGCAGGTTCTGGAGCAAGTTGAGAGGAGAGCTATTAAGATGATGAAGGATCTGAAAAACATCCTTTCATGAGGCGTTACTGTGAGCCTATTGGATATAATCATCTTTGGACTAAGCAACTTTATGACTCAACAAAGGAGGTTGTTTGGAAGAACATCTTGAAAATTATGACACACTCAGAAACAGGCTAATGTTTGAAACCTGTGCTACTCTGCTAATTCTACAGTATTGTGAGTGCCTCCAGCAATCTGGAAATAGGATTGTCTGCTTGTTCCATAAAGCCATAACATGGGGTGGGTTCTAGATGTGGGTTTCAACTGGTGTGATTCGGTGCACTACTCCAGTAGTGGCAATTGCCAAGTCTTCGGAGAAGGGCGGCATACAAATTTAATAATAATAATAATTTGTACGTGACCGCTTTGGTGTTTTGCTGGTCCGTGCATGGCGCCATCTCTTTTTTTCTAATTTTCGGAGGGGTTTTTTTGCTCTCTGAGCATCCGCAGAAGGGAAAATCATCCCTATGCACATGTGCAGAAGCAAAAATGTATGAGGGGATGTGCACAAAACATCCCAATGTGCACATAGCTCACTGTTAGTAAGGTAAGAGGAACCCGCTCCTGGTGAGTTCTGACTTATCTTGCCACCAGTTTGTTTCCTCTCGTGCCACATGGCTGCATGCGCACTGTATGTTGCGTGGATGCACACACGCTTCGTATGTGTGTGCATGCACAATGCCGAAAACTCAGGTTCTGCACATGCACAGAAGCAAAAACCAGCATTTAAAAAATAAAATAATTTAAAAAATATGGTGGCATCCATAGACCGGCACCGACAGAACCAACTCCTTGACATCACCTCCAGTTCACTACCAGTTCTACCGAACCGGTGTGAACCAGGAGGAATCCTCCTCTGATTGGGAGAGGATGGAAGAATTGAGTGTGCTATTGTACCTAAAGACAGCAACTAAAGTGGAATTACAAAGTCCGTTGTACAACAAATCTCTGCCCCTCCATATCTTTCTACTTCTCAACACCCTCCAGCCCTTTTCTACTTCTCAACACCCTCTAGCTTATTTGGTCTAATAGTAGAGTTTGCCTTTCTACTGTCAAAAGGATGTAAAGGTACATTTCAGACTAGCAACCCCGAGAGTCCTTGCACGGGAAACAAATTGACAATGTCTCGGCAACATGGAGGCCCCTTGTCTATTTCTTTCCTGGCACCTAGCCTTAGACTTTGCCTTGAGTTTTTGTTTAACTGGCAGCCAAGTGAAACAGACATGGGATTTTTCAGTACAATAAATCATTTCCATGTTGATAGAACGTTAGAAAAAAACATTTGCTTCTCTCTTGTGCTATTTGCGATGACTGTCACTGCTAAAGAGGAGCAGAAAACGGAAAGAATGGTGAATGCATCCTAAGAAAATCGAAGATTGCATACAAATAATTTTAGATCTATTAAGTTCTGCAAATTGAAAAATCTCAAGCATATCCTTGAGGAAAATAGGGTTTTGCTTGTGCTAGTTTACCTTAAAACAAGGGTAGGAAACAAATATTATTATAAATATTGATGAACCAGAAGTCTGAAGAACCCCAATCTGCGGGGTTAGTAAGTTAAGTAAAGTAAGTACCGTAATAAAGTTAATAATAAAAAATTCTGGGAGTTGTAGTTCAGAAATATTTACAGGTTGCCCATCAAATTTATTTCCATTACTTTTTTGCATTATTTTTCCCCACCAACTTTACATCTATACATATACCACAATATCAACATGTTACACACTTATACATTTTTCCAATATATCATAAACAAATATCCTAAACTTGCACCATCTATGCTTTTGTCTCCCGTCTGTTTTCCTTCTATATTTCATGTTATTCCTCCTCTCTATCTCTATCTCTTCCCTCTATCTTCTTTCTCCCTCTCTCCCTTTTACTATAACAAGAATGGGGAAAAATAATTTCCATTCTTGTTATAAGTCCTTGTCATATCTTCAGAGGCAGAATCTCAGGAAGGCAATAGTATTTTTTTTCACCAAAAAACCAGGAGATTTGGCCAGGCTTTAACCTAGATTTGTCCTGAAAAATCCTAGAATATAAAATTATTCATATTTTTGCAGAACTCAGTCAAGGGTAAGGAACTACCTTGGAGTGTGATTTTGGTTTTCAGAGAGAGAGAGCTATATTTATCTGCTGTGGAAAAATACCATTCTTTAAAAACTAACAAAGTCATGATGATCTATGCTTTAATTTATTACAGACCACTTTATCTGACTCGATCAAAAATGGTAAAAAATTATAACAAAATGTACTTTGTCTTTAAGGTCAATAACCCTCTTCCCTTTTTTTTGCTTTTAGTATGATTTTAATAAATGCAGATCTAAATTTCTCTACTTTACTTCCACTTTCTGAAGTTGTTCTGTGCTAGGGGATGAGAGCATGTGCACCAAGACAAATTCCTTGTGTGTCCAATCACACTTGGCCAATAAAAATTCTATTCTATTCTATTCTATTCTACAAGATGCAGTTTATATCCATCTGTGTCCTAATTTCCCCATGCAATCTTCAGGATACTCTTTCCAAGGAAACGAAATTCTGAGTCTGTGTCCAGAAACATTTTGATTTTCAGCCCTGGAATGCACACCCCTAACAACTTAGTATAAACAGATAACTTTCTGATAACTCATGCTTCTTCTTCTACATTCTCTGCTCTCCCTTTACAAGGCTGCATTTTCTAATCTTATTTCAGTGAATTAAACACATTATTCTAGTATGATTCCTTGTCCAAGGATGGTGATGGTGAGGAAACTATAAAGCAAAGTGTAGCTCCATTCATTAGAGGCTCTAATACAGGGGTATCCAACCTTGGCAACTTTAAGACTTGTGGACGTCAACCCCCAGAATTCTTCAGCTAGCAAAGCTGGCTGAGAAACTCCAGCAGTTGAAGTCCACAAGTCTTAAAGTTGCCAAGGCTGGAGACCCCTACTCTAATAGACTAGAATTGCTCTATAGAAGAATCAGAACAAGTCATTTAGACTTTGGGGGAATCTAATCTTCTTCCATGGGTCTGGTGGCAATGTTGAGCAACATTCTGTCATGGAGAACTGAATTATGCGCAATGATAAATAAAGTTCCTTTATTGTGAGTCACAATTTGGACCATTAGATCCAGTGTAGTGTACTCAGGTTGGCCAAGATTTTGCAAGGGCTGTTAGCAAAGGTTGCTCTTGTGCTTATCATTTATTGTATTTATTTGTTTTATTTATTTGTCATACAAATATAGTATTGTATTGTATGTTTAACATAATATAAGGATAAAGTAGAGATAGAAAGGATAAAAAAGACATTAGGACAGGAACGGTAGGCAGAAAGGTGCACTTATGCACGCCCCTTACAGACCTCTTAGAAAAGGGGAGAGGTCTATTGTAGATAATGTAAGGTTGAAGATTTTGGGATTGGGGGAAGAAAAAACAGAGTCCGGTAGTGAACTCCAGGCGTTGACCACTCTATTGCCGAAATCGTATTTTCTGCAGTCTAGTTTGAAGCGCTTTACATTTAGTTTGTATCTATTGCATGCTCTTGTGTTGTTGTTGTTAAAGGTGAAGTAATCGCTAGCAGGGAATACATTGTGATGTATGATTTTATGAACAACAGTTAAATCAGTTCGGAGGCGGTGTAGCTGTAAATTTTCTAAACATAGTAATTGAAGTCTGGAGGAGTAAGGTAATTTGTTGTTATACCTGCCTTTGAAAGCAGCTAAAAACCCAAAGTACTTTATTTATAAACATCTTGCTCTTTTTCACCAAAGCCCTGTCATGCAGTATCTAAACTTCTACTTGGAATGTGGTATCAGTTGTTTTGATCCACCATCCTATTTTCCTTGTATTGTGTTCAGCATCCAGAAAAGGGGGAGACCAAATTTCAGTCATTCTGAGATAATTCACACGTGAAATTTTCAATTATTTGAGAATAAATAGTTTGGATGCAGTAAAACGGGCTTTCCAGTGCTAGTAAAGACATTCAGCCGGAGTTCCAAGATTTCCTCCTTTGTAGGAAAAAATGGAACAAGTGGTGGAGAAGCATGAGATCAATAACAAACAAGACATCTTTCTTAAACCCCATGCCAAATGGCATGAATGAAGCAGTGCAAATATACAGCACCTACAGGTTTGCCAACCAGTTCTCCCACCACTGTTAAACCACCAATTTGGACTTCATTTATCTTGATTTCTATTGTGCCGCTACCTGGGTGCCCAAAACCAGATCTGGAGAGCAATTAAATCATGCCACCTCTCTTATTTGGCTGGTGGATCACCACCAACTTTGATTAATTGTGCCAATTTATTTTAGGAATTTGAACTAGTTCAGACTTTCCCCAACACATTTGAGGACATCAAAGATACTGGTAAATGTAAAAAAAAAATTGTTTGAAACTAGGTATAACAAGCAGGAAGAGGGAGATTGTGATCCCGCTATATGGAGTGCTGGTGAGACCACATTTGGAATACTGTGTTCAGTTCTGGAGACCTCACCTACAAAAAGATATTGACAAAATTGAACGGGTCCAAAGACGGGCTGCAAGAATGGTGCAAGGTCTTAAGCATAAAACGTATCAGGAAAGACTTAATGAACTCAATCTGTATAGTCTGGAGGACAGAAGGGAAAGGGGGGACATGATCGAAACATTTAAATATGTTAAAGGGTTAAATAAGGTCCAGGAGGGAAGTGTTTTTAATAGGAAAGTGAACACAAGAACAAGGGGACACAATCTGCAGTTAGTTGGGGGAAAGATCAAAAGCAACGTGAGAAAATATTATTTTACTGAAAGAGTAGTAGATCCTTGGAACAAACTTCCAGCAGACGTGGTAGATAAATCCACAGTAACTGAATTTAAACATGCCTGGGATAAACATATATCCATCCTAAGATAAAATACAGAAAATAGTATAAGGGCAGACTAGATGGACCATGAGGTCTTTTTCTGCCGTCAGACGTCTATGTTTCTATGTTTCTACCACAAGAGGGTAGTAGAAACCAATTGCTTCTTCCAGCCACTGCACTCAGCTCCTCCCCTTTGTAAATACACAGAACCCGTTAATTTGGGATGGCTCATGGGTATGCTAACCTATACAGAACTTTAGAAAAGACAACTTCATAATTGCTATGGATACTATCTTTCAAAGTCTAACCCAAGCATTGTAAGATGATTTAGCAGGGAAGTACTTCCTTCAATACCCATTTCTGAATGTATAAAATTCAAGCAGTCCAGATGTTCTTCCCAATGGAGGAATCCCACTTATGTTGCAATAACAACTAAATAGTTTGGAAGCACTTTAAATATATTATGAAGAGCTGTGCTGGCGCAATGGATAGAACGCAGTACTGCAGGCTAATTCTGCCGACTGTCAATAGTTCAACTTTCACTGGCTCAGTGAGGTTGGCTTGGCTTTCCATCCTTCTGAGTTCGGTAATATAAGGACCCAGATTGTTGGGGACAACATGGTGACTCTGAAACTGCTTAGAGAGGGCTGTAAAGTACTGTGAAGCGGTACATAAGTCTAGAATGGACCAGAATATCTCCGAGACCGCCTTCTGCCGCACGAATCCCAGCGACCGATTAGGTCCCACAGAGTGGGCCTTCTCCGGGTCCCGTCAACTAAACAATGTCGGTTGGCGGGCCCCAGGGGAAGAGCCTTCTCTGTGGTGGCCCCGACTCTCTGGAACCAACTCCCCCCAGAGATTAGAACTGCCCCTACTCTCCCTGCCTTCCGTAAACTCCTTAAAACCCACCTTTGCATGGGGGAACTGAAACACCTCCCCCGGGCATGTACAATTTATGCATGGTATGTTTGTGTGTGTGCTTGTTAGTAAATGGGGTTCTTTTTAAACTTTTTAAAATATTTTAAATTTATTTGGATTTGTTACGATTTGTTATATTTTGCTGTGAGCCGCCCCGAGTCCGTGGAGAGGATGCGGCATATAAATCTAAATAATAAATAAATAAATAAATAAATAAATAAAATAAAATAAATGCTATTGTAACTCAAACACTTAAACTCATCTGACACTAAATCTTCAGGTTTAATTTGCTACGGTATTAATAATTTCTGCTGAATTTAATGGGGAAGTTGAATGCCTGATAATAGCAATAGCATTTAGCAATAGCTTTTAGACTTATATACTGCTTCATAGTGCTTTTACAGCACTAAGCAGTTTACAGAATCAGCATATTCCCCCCAACAATCTGGGTCCTCAGATTGTTAAATAAAATGATAGATCTGTGGGTCTCCTCTCTCCTGAACTTTAAAAATCCCCCAGGATATGACAATAGTTTGTACATGACATACTGAGTCACACATTAAATCATCCCACCACAGCCTTGAATCATGGGCAAACCCAGTCCAGGTACGCTTAGAAACATAGAAACATAGAAACATAGAAGTCTGATGGCAGAAAAAGACCTCATGGTCCATCTAGTCTGCCCTTATACTATTTTCTGTATTTTATCTTAGGATGGATATATGTTTATCCCAGGCATGTTTAAATTCAGTTACTGTGTATTTATCTACCACGTCTGCTGGAAGTTTGTTCCAAGGATCTACTACTCTTTCAGTAAAATAATATTTTCTCATGTTGCTTTTGATCTTTCCCCCAACTAACTTCAGATTGTGTCCCCTTGTTCTTGTGTTCACTTTCCTATTAAAAACACTTCCCTCCTGGACCTTATTTAACCCTTTAATATATTTAAATGTTTCGATCATGTCCCCCCTTTTCCTTCTGTCCTCCAGACTATACAGATTGAGTTCATTAAGTCTTTCCTGATACGTTTTATGCTTAAGACCTTCCACCATTCTTGTAGCCCATCTTTGGATCCCGAGGCTCCTAAGAAAATCATGTTTATTCTCTAAATCACAGCTAAGTTAACCATGGTTTAACTTGTCATGGGAGCCCAACATCCAAGTATCTCTTTTTAAAGTCAGTGAAAAGTCCCTTAATCAAAGAGGTCAAAGGGTATATATTTTGGAAAACGACTGGCTCAATTTGTCATTCAGTTCTGGAGACTGCCACCCTGCCTGATAATTTATTTATTTATGTTATTCATTTATATAGTTGTCAAACAATTACAGGATGGTAGTTTGTATAAACATGCAAGCATAGAAAAGTAATAATAAAAGTAATGATAAAAGACAATAGGACAATAGGATAGGGATGTTAGGCACAATGGTGCACTTATACATGTCCCTTACAGACCTCTTTGAAAGGGGGAGAGGTCAATTGTATATAATCTAAGGTTAAAGGTTTGGGGGTTAGGAGTAGAAACCACAGAGTCAGGTAGTGCATTCCAGGCATTGATATACTCGTATTTTTTGCAGTCTAGTTTAGAGTGGTTAACATTTAGTTTAAATCTATTACATGCTCATGTGTTGTTTCGGTTGAAGGTGAAGCAGTCACTAACAGGAAGGACATTTTGGTATATGATTTTATGAACTATAGTTAAGTTGGAACGGAGGCATCGGAGTTGTAAATTGTCTAATCGAAGTATTTCAAGTCTGGTGGAGTAAGGTATTTTGTTGCGGGAAGAGGAGTGAAGGACTCTTCTTGTGAAATATTTCTGGACTCTCTCAATTGTGTTGATGTCAGATATGCAATGTGAGTTCCATACAGGTGAGATGTATTCTAAAATTGGTCTGACAAATGTTTTGAATTTACAGAAAGCTGCTCTGAGATATGCTAACTTCATATGACACTTTTTCTTACAGACATTAACAGGGTTGGAAGGGACTAACGGTGATCCACCTAGATCCTTCTCAGTTACGGTTGAACCAGGTACTACCTGTTTTATACGTCTATGGAGATTCCCCGTCATCCAGGTCATAGAAACATAGAAGATTGATGGCAGAAAAATACCTCATGGTCCATCTAGTGTACCCCTATACTATTTCCTGTATTTTATCTTAGGATGGATATATGTTTATCCCAGGCATGTTTAAATTCAGTTACTGTGGATTTACCAACCACGTCTGCTGGAAGTTCGTTCCAAGCATCTACTACTCTTTCAGTAAAATTATATTTTCTCACGTTGCTTTTGATCTTTCCCCCAACTAACCTCAGATTGTGTCCCCTTGTTCTTGTGTTCACTTTCCTATTAAAAACACTTCCCTCCTGAAGTCATGGTTGTCCCAAAGGTGCTTTTTCAAGAGGCAACTGAAATTTCTAGTTTCTCTTTGAAGATGTTTCGCTTCTCATCCAAGAAGCTTCTTCAGAGCTGGATGAGAAGCTAAATGTCTTCAAAGAAAACATTTGCCAGTTGCCTCCCACCTTTGAGACTGCCTGTTCTATATATTTACATTGAGTTCTATGTGATACTGTTGCCTGTCTTAATGCCATGCCCAGGCCAGGCTTTCAAGGATGCACATATATTTATTACATAAATACACATACATCATATTCCTCCATTAACTAGCTCCCGGGAGGCTCAGCCAAAGTATCTCTTTGCATATTTGGATCTGATTATCTTTTCCATGCAACAAAGAATATTTGGGCTGGGATTTTCAGGAGACTGAATAAAGACGGCATACAGCAGTGGTGGTGAACCTATGGCACATTTGCCACAGGTGGCACGCGGAGCCATTACTGAGGGAATTGCTCTATGTCAGCTCCAGCATGCATGTGCGCGCTGGCTAGATGATTTCCAGCCTTCTTTTCAGCTGTTTTTGCTCTCCTAAGGCTTCAGGAAAGCCTCCTGAAGCCTGAGGATGCCGAAAAATGGCTGAATCGGAAGTTCGGAAATGAAACGGAAGTGGAGCTGCTCTATTACTACTACTACTTACCTTCAGATAGTTGCAACCAGGCCTCGCATACTTTGGCCCATTTCTTCTCCAACTGGCAAAGGTTTCCTGAAAGTCTCTGCAGCCGATAACAGAGCTCCAGATCGGTCGGGAGTTCTGTTATCAGCTAGAGCAGTGTTTCCCAACCTTGGCAACTTGAAGATATTTGGACTTCAACTCCCAGAATTCCCCAGCCAGCGAATGCTGGGTGGGGAATTCTGGGAGTTGAAGTCCAAATAGCTTCAAGTTGCCAAGGTTGGGAAACACAGAGATAGAGAGGCCTTCAGGAAAGGCCATTATGACAGGCCTCTGCAGCTGATAACATTGTTACCAGCTACAGAGGCCTTCAGGAAAGCTTTGCCAGTTGAAAAAGAAATGGGCCGAGATGTGCAAGGCCTGGTTGCAACTATCTGAAGGTAAATAGTACGGCAGCTCCAATTCCATTTCGTTTCTGAACTTCCGGTTGGCCTGTTGGGCCATTTTTCGCCACTCCCAGGCTTCGGGAGGCTTGCCTAAACCCTGAGGAGAGCAAAAAAACCAGCCCAATGGGCCTATTGGAACTCTGGAGGCTTCAGTGAGGCCTGTGCGCATACGCGGGGGGAGGTTGTTCGCAAGTGCGGGGGGCAGCATGAGGGTTTTTTGTGCATGCATGGGCGGAGGGAGGGTATTGCATTATCGGTGTGGGCATGCATGCTTACTCTATCATGCGCACACACATCCTGTTGGCATCCGAGCCAAAAAAGGTTCGCCGTGACCGGCATACAGGAATGTTCTTACTGTTTTCTGCAAATGGAGGGGAGAAGAGATCACGGCATTTTGGGGAATCAGTGTCCTCAGAGAAAGGAGTTATTTAGATTCTTCTCATGAATTATTTTGTCTTCTCCTGAATTATTTTGCAATAGGGTTGATATTCCTGGAGGCGTCTGTAATATGGTAAATGATTTAGCTTTACTAGATAAATGGTCTAAGCAATGGAAACTGCAGTTTAATGTTTCCAAATGTAAAATAATGCACTTGGGGAAAAGGAATCCTCAATCTGAGTATTGTATTGGCAGTTCAGTGTTGGCAAATACTTCAAAAGAAAAGGATTTAGGGGTAGTGATTTCTGACAGTCTCAAAATGGGTGAACAGTGCAGTCAGGCGGTAGGGAAAGCAAGTAGGATGCTTGGCTGCATATCTAGAGGTATAACAAGCAGGAAGAGGGAGATTATGATCCCACTATATAGAATGCTGGTGAGACCACATTTGGAATACTGTGTTCAGTTCTGGAGACCTCACCTACAAAAAGATATTGACAAAATTGAACGGGTCCAAAGACGGGCTACAAGAATGGTGGAAGGTCTTAAGCATAAAACGTATCAGGAAAGACTTAATGAACTCAATCTGTATAGTCTGGAGGACAGAAGGAAAAGGGGGGACATGATCGAAACATTTAAATATGTTAAAGGGTTAAATAAGGTCCAGGAGGGAAGTGTTTTTAATAGGAAAGTGAACACAAGAACAAGGGGACACAATCTGAAGTTAGTTGGGGGAAAGATCAAAAGCAGCATGAGAAAATATTATTTTACTGAAAGAGTAGTAGATCCTTGGAACAAACTTCCAGCAGATGTGGTAGATAAATCCACAGTAACTGAATTTAAACATGCCTGGGATAAACATATATCCATCCTAAGATAAAATACAGAAAATAGTATAAGGGCAGACTAGATGGACCATCTAGTCAGACTTCTATGTCTTTCGCTTAGCACTGAGGACTACCGTGAATGTCTATCTGCTTGGTCATGCCTTGGGGGAAACTCCTCAAATTTTGGCAACTTCAAGATGTGTTGAACTTCAATTACCGGAATTCCCTACGAAGACTTGGCTTCTGGATGTTGAAGTCCACACATCTTAAAGTTGCCAAAACGCTGCCCTAGACACAGATCTTAGGCATTCTTCTTTCTCCTCCCTAGCTCTGTTGGGATCTCTGAAAAAGAGGCAAGAGGAGTGCAGTCAGGCGGTAGGGAAAGTATGTAGAATGCTTGGCTGCATAGCTAGAGGTATAACAAGCAGGAAGAGGAAGATTGTGATCCCACTGTATAGAGCGCTGGTGAGACCACATTTGGAATGCTGTGTTCAGTTCTGGAGACCTCAACCTACAAAAAGATATTGATAAAATTGAACGGGTCCAAAGACGTGCTACAAAAATGGTGGAAGGTCTTAAGCATAAAACTTATCAGGAAAGACTTAATGAACTCAATCTGTATAGTCTGGAGGACAGAAGGGAAATGGGGCACAATCTGAGGTTAGTTGGGGGAAAGATCAGAAGCAACGTGAGAAAATATTATTTTTCTGAAAGAGTAGTAGAGGCTTGGAACAAACTTCCAGCAGACGTGGTTGGCAAATCCACAGTTACTGAATTTAAACATGACTGGGATAAACATATATCCATCCTAAGATAAAATACAGGAAATAGTATAAGGGCAGACTAGATGGACCATGAGGTCTTTTTCTGCCGTCAATCTTCTATAAGAGAAAACACCAAGAGAAAAAGCCATGCGGGTTAGAAACTGTTGGTGCTACTTCAAGGAAAGCTTTCAATTCTAAGCCTTTTTTGACAGGAGTGTCTTTAACCTAAGTTTCTGGTTTAAACACCTGCTTGTTGTTGTTTCACCCCATCTCCGGATCAAATTCTTGAAACCCACAAGCTGACCCTTAACACACTTTCCCCACCCAAAAGCTTAATTTTGCAAGGGGAAAAAATATAGGCAAAGTGGGCTCAGTCATAGCCCAATATTTCTTCTCCCTACACAAGAAACTAACACTAAAAAACAAAGTACACCCATATTCCACATTCTGGGAGTTGAAGTCCAAATATCTTCAAGTTGCCAAGGTTGGGAAACAGTGCACTAATCCATAAACCGATACCCCTCCACGCAAACTCTTCGAGAACATGGAGCTGAAACACCAGATTGAGGCAGAGACCCAGTTAAAAACATCCCAAGAAATTCATTGGGTGGTTTAGAACCAGTAAATCCATCCCTGGATTTTATTTACCTTGCAGAACTGACACCCGAAGATAAAAGTAGAAGAGGGACAATCTCAATCAAATAAGAGGGACAGAAATGTGACACGTACGTATGTACCCACCCTTGCAGGGATCGATTCTCCAGGATTTAAGGCAAACAGCCAGATAGTAAACCATTCCAGGCATTGGAGAAAAAGAAGAGAGAGGTGGGGAGGAAGCAAAAAGGAGGTGAAGTAATCTAGCTACAGTCATCTGGATCAGTGAAGTGATTCTATTGTATTTAAGAGGTTTACACTCGGAATTTAAAGTAAAGTAAAAAACCTTAACCTTAGACTGTCTACAGTCAACCACTCCCGGGTTCTAAAAGGTCTGTAAGCATACCACTGTGCCTACCGTCCCTGTCCTACTACCTGTCCTATTGTCCTCTTTTAGCGTTACTTTTTACTTATTCTATGTTTATATTGTGATCCCGCTGTATAGAGCGCTGGTGAGACCACATTTGGAATACTGTGTTCAGTTCTGGAGACCTCACCTCCAAAAAGACATTGATAAAATTGAACGGGTCCAAAGACGGGCTACAAAAATGGTGGAAGGTCTTAAGCATAAAACTTATCAGGAAAGACTTCATGAACTCAATCTGTAAAGTCTGGAGGACAGAAGGGAAAGGGGGGACATGATAGAAACATTTAAATATGTTAAAGGGTTAAATAAGGTTCAGGAGGGAAGTGTTTTTAATAGGAACAAGAACAAGGGGTCACAATCTGAGGTTAATTGGGGGAAAGACCAGAAGCAACGTGAGAAAATATTATTTTACTGAAAGAGTAGTAGATGCTTGGAACAAACTTTCAGCAGACGTGGTTGGTAAATCCACAGTTACTGAATTTAAACATGCCTGGGATAAACATATATCCATCCTAAGATAAAATACAGGAAATAGTATAAGGGCAGACTAGATGGACCATGAGGTCTTTTTCTGCCGTCAATCTTCTATGTTTCTATACAAACTACTACTATCCTATATATGTTTGACAAATAAATAAAACAAATAAATAAAGAAGTTGCGCTTGCCCATGCTGGGGAGACAGAGCAAACAGAAGGAGGGGCAGACCCCACCCCTGGGGAGATTCCATTGGAGGATGCCAATCCCTTGTATTTCTCAATCCCTTGGTCCTAGATTAACCCATCTTTCCAAATTGCTGCTTTCCAAATTGCCCCAATTTCCTTCCAGGAGAAAAGTTAATTAAAAAGCAAAACAAAAACTTTGGATTGCAATATTTCCACGTTTCTTACTCTGGTGTGTGTGTCTGTCTCTCTGTGTGTCTATGTCTGTCTGTCTGTCTGTCTGTCTGTCTGTCTGTCTGTCTGTCTGTCTGTCTGTCTGTCTGTCTGTCTGTCTGTCTGTCTGTCTGCCTGCCTGCCTGCCTGCCTGCCTGCCTTTCTGCCTCTCTCTGTGTGTGTTGTGTTGTGTATGATGTTCCTCCCCGACTATCCCAGGCAAAGAAACCTCCAGGGATTCTCCCTCCCACCGCAAGCAAAGACAGGCAGGCGAAGCTTGGCTTTCTTTTTTTTATAAAAAAAATTACACTAATGGATCCCAAAACGGGAATAGTTGTGAGAAGAAGTTGTGAACATCATCATCTAGCTCTGACCAAGAAGAATGAATGTTTTTTTTAAAAAAATAAATATTTGGGGGTTTTATTGTCTTCGATCGTTTTAAATTGTTGTACCGCCGTAAGGAATTGGGTGGCTTAGAAATCAAGAAAGGAAGGAAGGAAGAAAAATTAAGGAAAGAGAGAAAGAGAAAGGAAAGAGAAAAGGAAAGAGGGGGAGAAAGAGAGAGAGAGAAAGAAAGAAAGAAAGAAAGGGGGAGAGAAAAGGTACATATAGGAATGGATATAATGAAGGAAAGTGTAGCACACAGAAATAATAGATAAGAGTATCAGCCAAAATGGAATTAATAAGACGCAAACTCAGCTCTGCTACTCTGCTAACAGCACTTTTGCTACGTGGATAGAAAAGCAAATTCGGGGGACGGGTGGGAAAGATCTCATTCGCACTTGGTTCCCAAATTCTGCCCCGCCATCAAATCCCTAAACGCCAGCCTTGCCCAAAACCTGCCGCGCAACCTGTCCAACCCACCCCCCAAACAAACGCTGGAGTTCCCCCCCCCCCAGTGGGTTGGCCGGCCGACCCTTCTCCTTCTCCTCCTCCTTACCTTTGAGCTGGTCTCCTTCCCCAGGCCCCGGGGTGACATGAACGCCACACTTGCCCGGCTCTCCAGCTCTCCCGAGAGATGCGCAAAGGAGCCCTCCGCGGGCGCCGCGATCCTCCAAGTGGGTGGGCGCGCGGGGGTTGGCTTGGAGAGGTTGGCTCGGCGCTGGCGATCCAGGCGGGGGAGGGAGCTTCTGCTGCGGCTCCGAGCCCTCCCTCCCCCCCGCAGGTGCAAGCCGGAGGAGACTCCCCTCCTCTCCGTTCCCCCACGGAACGAGCCCGAGGTTGCGCGCAAACTTCCCCAAAAAAGCTCAGGACCGACGGAGCGAAGAGCCTGCCCGTGCGCGCCGTGCGCCGCCTGACCGGAGGAGCTGGCTGGGGATCCTACCGTTGCCGAGGCGCTGGTTGGGAAACGGAGAGAGACCCCCCATCAACGGCGGCGGGGAGTCTCGGGGAGACATCGGGGGGGAGATCGCAACGCCAGCTGGTCCAGGGGCGCAGCAGGAGGAGGAAGAGGAGGAGGAGGAGGTTGCGGGGAGCCTTGGAGAAAGCGAGGTGGTCCGGCGGGGAGGGGATTCCAGGGGTCTTCGGAGGCCGGCGGACGCCCGAGATAGATCCACGTGGGGCGCCGGGTCGCTCCCGAGGGCCGATCGACGGCGGTTCTTGCAAATCCACCGCGGTGGCGAGGCGGACGGGCGCTTCGGGCGGTTCCTTCCTTGCGCCCAGGTAACTCGGTTTAAAATCCGCAGGAGATCAAAAGAGGGACGGGGGTGAGAGAGAGAGAAAAAAAAGGAGGAAGGGAAGAAGGAGAAAGAAGGAAGGAAGGAAGGAAGGAAAGAAAGAAAGAAAGCGGTCGCTCTCCTGCTTCGGGAGGTGCAGTTCAGCGTTTACACCAGGGGGCAGAGGTGGGCTCTCCAAAGACGTCGGAAACACACGCCTGGCCGGTCTCTTTGCCAGGGAAAAGCGAGCTTGGAGATGCCTTTATAGGGCTGGAGGTCGGTGACGTTCTCGCAGCGGCGCCTCTGATTCGCCTGCGACCTAAACACACATACACACACACACACACACACACACACACACACACACACACAGAGAGAGAGGGAGGGAGGGAGGGAGGGAGGGAGGGGGAGAGAGAGAGAGGGAGGGAGGGAGGGAGCGCGCACATATAGACTAGTTGGAGTTGTCTTTCATTCCTCCTCCTCTCTCTCTCTCTCCCCTCTGTGTGTGTTTGTATGAGCTAAGCTTCTAGCGTTGTTTGATGGTGGAGGGAGGGTGGAGAGAGAGAGAGAGAGAAACAGAGAGAGGGAGAGAGAGAGAGAGAGAAGAAGCGCGCACATACAGACAAGTTGGACCTGTCTTTCATTCCTCCTCCCTCCCTCTCTCTCTCTCTCCCTCTTCCCCTCCCTCTCTCTCCACCATCAAACAACGCTAGAACCTCCAGCAAATATCTCTCGGCTGAAGTCAGCGGCTCCACATACCGTGTATTATTTACACATGGCAAGCAACGGAGAAGCCTTCTGAAGTTGGACCGGCATCTTAGGCTTCGCATTTTCTTGCCGAGGTAACCTTAAACCAGACTTTGGTGGAAGCCGCCCGCTGCCCCCCCCAACCCCCGCCCCAATTCCAAAGCTCTGGCATCACTGTGCGCTAAAAAGGACCGGCCGACCCGAGGCTGGAGCCCAGTTGCGCTCGCTCTCTCCGCAGCCTTTCCCATCGCCAGGCAGGCGGGTGACGTCCGAAGAGCCGAGCGCAGGTAAATCGGGAGCCTGGGGAGGGAGAAGCTCCTTTCTTCGAAGCCCCGCCCACAGAGCCCCGCCTCCCAGTCTCAGGTGTGGAAACCTTTGGTCTGGACTTGCTTGAAGCATCCAAAGGAGGAAGACAAGGAGTGGAACTCCAACCGGAGGCTTCTTGGATCGAGTCTCAAGCCAGCAGATGCTTTTAGAAGCATCTTCAGGTCTCTTTGGCACAAATTTGAGAAAGACAGCAACGCTGAAATTATACCAACTTTAACTGACCTTCATCAACGATGCAAAAAGGATGTTGAGACTCTAGAAATGGTGCAGAGAAGAGCAACAAAGATGATTAGGGGACTGGAGACTAAAACATTTGAAGAATGGTTGCAGGAACTGGGTATGTCTAGTTTAATGGGGGGGGGGGGAAAGACCAGGGGAGACAGGATAGCAGTGTTCCAGCATCTCAGGATGTAATGTGTGGTTGTGAATGAGTTGGTTGACTGATTTTAATATATATACTGTATATATATATGGGATTTTTAGTAGTAATGTTAATTATTAGATTTGTTGACATGCTGTTTTTTGTATTATGTGAGCTGCCCCGAATCTTTGGAGAAGGGTGGCATACAAATATAATAATAATAATAATAATAATAATAATAATAATAATAATAATAATAATAATCATCATCATCATCATCATCTCCCATTTGAATATTAGGGATTTTAAAGCAAATATCTGTCATACTTTTATTATTATTTTATTATTTATTAGATTTGTATGCCACCCCTCTCCGAAGATTTGGGGCGGCACACTCACTTTCTTTGGGATGAGAACTTTTTTGGGGGATTGGTCTCAAATAAAAATAGCAATATGGGTTCACAGGTGGAATTTTTGTCTACACTTTTCTGCTTAGGTTCAGATTCTTCTTTCATTTAGATGATTACATGCCATCATTCTACTAAACAATTAATTTACTCACCACTGGCAAACTATTCACTAAGGCTGCATTACTATTACTATTAGTCTTCTCATTGTTCCTAACACCCATCTCCACCCACTTATGACTGCAGGACTGTAATTTGTTCCTTGTATCCTCATGATTTATACTGATATTGATTGTTTACGGATTGCTTATTTGTACCCTATGACAATCATTAAGTATTGTGCCTTACGATTCTTGAAAAATGTATCTTTTTCTTTTATGTACACTGAGAGCATCTGCACCAAAGACAATCACACTTGGCCAATAAAGAATTCTGTTCTGTTCTGTTCTATTCTATTCTATGCTACTCTACTCTATTCTATTAGTTTCACGCATTCCTCAAATTTATCAGAGTTTTCTCAACAAAAATGTGTAAATCTTTACTGGTGGGATTTCAACATGTTGTGAGCTGCCCCGAGTCCTTGGAGAGAGGCGGCATACAAATCCAATAAGTAAGTAAGTAAGTAAGTAAGTAAGTAAGTAAGTAAGTAAGTAAGTAAGTAAGTAAGTAAGTAAGTAATTTTCTAAAAGAAACAGAACAACTTAAAAACTTCTAACTCACACGCTATCATTCCAGTGGTGCAAAACCTAAAGATGTCAGTGACCTAAAGATGGCAGTGAAGAATTTACTTTTAAATAAGTTATTATCTGAAGTCACTGGGATTCTTTCAAGTTAGATATGCTGGCCCTATTGAATTGCTTTAATAGGACAGAACTATGTCAGTATAGGACAGAGGTTAAAGGTAGGTAGGTAGGTAGAAATATAGATAGATAGATAGATAGATAGATAGATAGATAGATAGATGATATGTAGGTAGATAGGTAGAAAGAAAGAATGAAAGATAGATAGATAGATAGATGATAGGTAGGCAGATAGGTAGGTAGAAATATAAATAGATAGATAGATAGATAGATAGATAGATAGATAGATAGATAGATGATATGTAGGTAGATAGGTAGAAAGAAAGAAAGATAGATAGATAGATGATAGGTAGGTAGATAGGTAGCAAGAAAGAAAGAAAGAAAGAAAGAAAGATAGATAGATAGATGATAGTTAGGTAGATAGGTAGAAAGAAAGAAAGAAAGATAGATAGATAGATAGATAGATAGGCAGGTAGGTAGGTAGAAATATAAATAGATAGATAGATGATATGTAGGTAGATAGGTAGAAAGAAAGAAAGAAAGATAGATAGGTAGGTAGGTAGGTAGAAATATAAAAAATAGATAGATAGATAGATAGATAGATAGATGGTAGGTAGGCAGGTAGGTAGAAAGAAAGAAAAAGAAAGAAAGATAGATAGATAGATAGATAGGCAGGTAGGTAGGTAGGTAGAAAGATAGGTAGGTAGAAAGATAGATAGGTATATATATATATATATATATATATATGTATGTATGTATGTATGTATGTATGTATGTATGTATGTATGTATGTATGTATGTAGGTAGGTAGGTAGGTAGGTAGGTAGAAAGATAGATAGATAATAGACAGGTAGGTAGGTAGAAAGATAGCTAAATAGGTAGGTAGGTAGATAGATAGATAGATAATAGATAGATAAGTAGATAGAAAGATAGGTAGGTGGGTAGATAGATAGATAGATAGATAGATAGATAGATGATAGATAGATAGATAGATAGATAGATAGATAGATAGATAGATAGATAGATAGATAGATAGCAGTGGACAGAGGACCAGTTTGGGGGTATGGCCAACTGGCCATCACTGCCAGTTCGGCAAACAAGAGCAAATTTGGCCGAATCGATCCGAACCGTCAGCAAATCACCACTGATCTTTGCCCTGAGAATCACCTCAATCAGAGTACAATTTTGTTTTGGCATCTTCATGGAAAGGCTGCAAGGGCTACTTTGTAAACCAGAGACAAGTGATTTTTTACTCCTCCCCCTTTTTTGAGGGAGGGGTGTTTAATTCTAATACAGATTCTTTAAAAATCTCTCTTTCAAATCTCCAGTGGTGGGCAGCAGCTGGTGCTTCCAGGTGCATGGCACCGGTGGTAAAATCCTGGGTGCGTGCGCAGCTGCACTCCCAATGCGCCACATGTGAGATTTGGCTTCTGCGCATGCACAGCAAACCAAATATTGCACGAGCATGCATGCACAAAGCAAAAAAACGGTGAAAATAGCTGAAATCTCACTCTTGCACACGTCCTTCCAAGATATTTGGCTTTCTGTACATGCGCAGAAGCCCACCAACAGGCGCACACCAGCCTCCAAGGGAGCTCCGGTAGCAGGTAAGAAGAGTGGCCCTTTGCTGATTCTCTCTATCCAAAATATGGAAGAGCCTTCTCTGTGGCGGCCCCGGCACTCTGGAACCAATCCCCCCCGGAGATTAGAATTGCCCCCACCCTCCTTGCCTTTCGTAAGCTCCTTAAAACCCACCTCTGCCATCAGGCATGGGGGAATTAAGATAATCTTTCCCCCTAGGCCTTTACAATTTATGCATGGTATGTTTGTTTGTATGTATGTTTGGTTTTACAATAAAGGTTTTTTAGTTGTTTTAGTTTTGGATTTACATGCTGTTTTTTATTACTGTTTTAGTATTGGATTTACATGCTGTTTTTTTTTTACTGTTGCTAGCCGCCCCGAGTCTACGGAGAGGGGCGGCATACAAATCCAATAAATAGATAGATAGATAGATAGATAGATAGATAGATAGATAGATAGATAGATAGATAGATAATAAACAAACAAACAAACAAACAAACAAACAAACAAACATGGACTGTAATAAGACATAACTATATGGGGAAATAACTTATTTAATGAATTATGGTTGCACAAACAATGATTTATGTGTTTATGGGTTGTGTTGTGTTCTTGTGTATTTCGAGCTCAGTCCACAAACAACTGTTTAAACTTAGTGCACGGAATTATTTTCACTCATTTACAGTATCAGAATGCCTGTTCTAGCCAAAGGCTTCAAGAATGTCTTAAAGAAATGTTTTCAAGGGCTAATTGGGTGTAATTGTGCATGGCTGCCACATGCTGCTACTGGGGCTCATTTACCCATGGCTTGGCAGCATCTATGCCTTTTTCATCAACACAAATCTCCCTGGGAGTTCAGCATAATGTCCAAATACCTCACCCTACAGGGTATCGGTTAAGGCTGCATTGATTCCCAGAGGTTTGGGTAATATACTGCTCAAAAAAATAAAGGGAACACTCAAAGAACACATCCTAGATCTGAATGAATGAAATAATCTCATTGAATACTTTGTTTTGTACAAAGCTGAATATGCACAACAGCAGGTGAAATTGATTGTCAATCAGATGATTGCTTGCATTTTCAGTTCTAAGTTAACAGTTGCATTTCAGTTGCCTTATATAAGGTTCCTGGGGTGAATTTATAGTCAGAAATAAACCCCAAATGAGTACTTTTTAATATAACAAATATTGTTGATTTTTTAAAATAATAACACACACTACGTTTAGCACAGTACTCTGTGATCCGTGCTCCCACCACCCAACAACATTCAAATCCCTCCACCAAAATGAGAATGTACCTTATTTATAACATTTTAAACTAAGAACATTACAATATTTACATATTGTAGATTGATTCCAATTTATTCCTTATACCTTGGTTTCAAATTCTACTGACTATATAACCCCTAACCCTGTCCCATCGTCCCATCAGTTCCTGCAATTTATTTTCATCAATCATATTCATCTTTATATCCATGAATGTGTTCCACCATGTACTGATACCAATTTTGTATTGTCCATTTGGTTGCATCCTTCCAATCTAAAACTATTACCGTTTGGGTACTTTCTATTGCTGCTTCTCTAATTTCTCTATACAGTGACCATGACCAGGTTCTTAAGTAGAAAGGTTTGTAAGAAGCAATTTTTCCCATAGGAATCAATGTAAAAGCAAATAATGCTTGCGATTGGGGAAACCACAGGGAAGGAGGAGGTCCTGTTTCCTCCCAGCAGATTCCTAGAGAAGCCCCATGGAGGCTTCACCCTGTCTTTTCCGGCCCTGTTTCCTCCCAGAAGATTCCTAGAGAGGCTTCCCCCTGCCTTTTCCGGTTATAGTTTCGGAGGCTCGGGTTTGTAAGTGGAAAATGGTTCTTGAGAAGAGGCAAAAAAATCTTGAACACCGGTTCTTATCTAGAAAAGTTCGTAAGTAGAGGTGTTTGTAGGTAGAGGTACCACTATATTCTCCCCTATTGGTCCTTTTAACTAATACTGCCATTTCCTTTGTAATCACCCATTTTATATTTAACATCCTATTCGTTTCCTCTTGCACCTCTTTCCAAAATTTCTGCACTCCCAAACACTCCCAAAACACATGTATGAACACCCCTCTCTCCTGGCATCTGTGTCAAAAGGCACCATTAACATTCTGATAGAAGTACGCAAGTTGAGCAGGTGTATGATGCCATTTATGTAAAATGTTCCTCCTTATTTCTCTAACCTTTGTATTCTTTTTTTCTTTTTCGATTTTCAAGAATTTTACAAACAAACATAAAAAAACCCGCGCAAAAAACAAAAACAAAAAACAATACTGTAAACAATACATGTAGAAACATAGAAGACTGACGGCAGAAAAAGACCTCATGGTCCATCTAGTCTGCCCTTATACTATTTTCTGTATTTTATCTTAGGATGGATATATGTTTATCCCAGGCATGTTTAAATTCAGTTACTGTGGATTTACCAACCACGTCTGCTGGAAGTTTGTTCCAAGGATCTACTACTCTTTCAGTGAAATAATATTTTCTCACGTTGCTTTTGATCTTTCCCCCAACTAACTTCAGATTGTGTCCCCTTGTACTTGTGTTCACTTTCCTATTAAAAACACTTCCCTCCTGAACCTTATTTAACCCTTTAACATATTTAAATGTTTCGATCATGTCCCCCCTTTTCCTTCTGTCCTCCAGACTATACAGATTGAGTTCATTAAGTCTTTCCTGATAAGTTTTATGCTTAAGACCTTCCACCATTCTTGTAGCCCGTCTTTGGACCCGTTCAATTTTGCCAATATCTTTTTGTAGGTGAGGTCTCCAGAACTGAACACAGTATTCCAAATGTGGTCTCACCAGCGCTCTATGTAAGGGGATCACAATTTCCCTCTTCCTGCTTGTTATACCTCTAGCTATGCAGCCAAGCATCCTACTTGCTTTTCCTACTGCCCGACCACACTGCTCACCCATTTTGAGACTGTCAGAAATCACTACCCCTAAATCCTTCTCTTCTGAAGTTTTTGCTAACACAAGAATAACAAAAGAAATTTTGCTATAACAAAAGAAATTCTTAATTTTCCTTATATTCTCCAATATATTCTTCATCTCTTGCACATCTATTTGTAATCCCCGATGAGTTCAGAGAATCTGTGCAAAGGATTACAAATCATGCTCTCTAATGTTAAACATGAGCTTTTCTTAGCAGTTTGTTTCTTTTGGATTTCTCTGTGTTTTAATTGATCCTTGAAGTAAAGGATAATCCTCATAGAAAAATATTTACATATTTCATAACAATGCATACAATCTCACCTGGTAAAACCTCTTTCTTCCAAATCTCTTTTGACTATGTGAAGGTTTGCATGTCTGGGCTATCACAAAGTATTTATATCTGAGCCCAGAAATGTCTGCTTGTCTTCCTGTAGGGAAATAATACAATTAGTGTTTGCATTGCAAAGTTTATTGCTGCACTGTTACTCAATGTATAACCAATGAAGAGTTGCAATTAAATATGTAATAAAATAGACCAAAAAACTAGTCATAGGATGCGTAGCTATGTGTTCATCACAAAAATGCTTTATGTTTTTAGAGCTTTAGTATTAAAACAGCTTGGTTATATATCTAAAAATGATACTGGTGATAAAACATCTGGGAATGTCATTTTGAATTCTGGCATTTTATTTGACCAGAGACAAAGAGACTGGAGCAAAAGAAAAAAAATATACAGACTATGAGCAATCACCGCCTATCATACCACTTTCAACTCACTGAGAAAAATCATTATTTTTCACCAGACAAATTGTGAATGCAACAGATTTTTGAGGGGCATCAAGTAACAATAGAGGTTGAGGAGGGCAGTATGAAGGCTAGAGGTTGAGAACCAAGGGGTTACACCATAGTAAGCTAATTGTCTGTAATTTGTAACCAAATTGTCTGGGAATTCTGCAAATTGTTCCAAGAGATCTGGACAATACCAGGTTAGGAAAACTAATCTAACAAGGTTCAAACATTGCAGTACACCATCATTTATTAAGCAAGCATGGAGTATCGCATATCACAATGAGCTGCCTGCAAACTATAGTTTACAATCCACAGTGGATAAGTTCAGACATTATACTATGTGGAAACCAATTTGCCACTTTACTACAAAGCACTAACCCTTATCTATTATTTCTGTGTGCTACACTTTCCTCCATTATAGCCATTCCTATGTGTACATTCTCTCTTCCCCCTTCTTTCTTTCTTTCTTTCTTTCTTTCTTTCTTTCTTCCTTCCTTCCTTCCTTCCTTCCTTCCTTCCTTTCCTTCTCTCTCTTTCTCTTTCCCACTTTCTTTTTCTCTTTCTTTCCTTTCTCTCTCTTTCTCTTTTTCTTTCCTCCCCTCTCCCTCTCTCTTGCAAATAATAAATCATAGGGCCCTGGGCTGCTGCCACCATCAGAAAAAAATGCTAGTTACCAATCACCTGCATTTTAATCAAATGACTGTGGTAATCCTGAAACAGTTGTAAGTGCGAGGACCAGTCATCAATGCCACTGCAACTTTGAATGGTTATTCTTCTAAGTTTTCCTTAATCTTTCCCAGAAAAATAAGGAAAATAAATAAAAAACACACCCCTCCTTCTGGCATTCGGACTGGATCTTAAATATCTGTTAATAAATAGAAGATAACCAACTAGGAAATCTATGGATAGGGAGCTTGTTGATCTTGGATCATGATATCTCAGCTTTGTAATTTGGGAATGATCCTGGGCTCACTACTGTTCTGCCTGACTGGGCTCAGGCAATGCGTAACAGTCCAAGGAAAAGAAATCAAACACACACACACGTGCTCTGCTAATCAGCAAACTTGTATTAAATAAACAAAAAAGGGTTACTCAAAACAGTCCTTAGTGTCCGGAAACAACGATAGTGCAAGGCTTACTTCAGCCGCATACAAAAACACAGGAAAAAACAAACAAACACAACCTGGAATGATCAAAGACGTTTCAGGAGTCCTTTTGAATCTTTGGAGCAAACAGCAAGTCCCAGAGGTTTCACCTCCCACGTGTCTGAAAAAGCTGGGTTGAAAACTCCAAAGGCACGGCACAGAAACTTCAGAGCAGGAACCACAAAATAACACAGATAAACAGCCACAGTTTGCCTTGTGCCTTTGTTCCCTTTTATACCTTTAGCCCTCATTAAGGGAACCACACCCAGCCCTCAGTATAAGAACCACACCCAGCCCAGGTGCTACTTTGATGACTTGTAGTACTCCTTCAATCGATCCCTTCTTTGCATAGCTCTTCAGCTACGCAGATCAATATATTGATCTGCAGAAGAATCCAAGGACGAAAGACTGTCTGAGGGACTGCATGCCAAATCCCCTGGGCTGTCTGCTGAATCCTGCGAACCAGTGGCCGCGTCCTCCTGGCTGTCTGCCATGTCTTCCTGGCTGTCTGCCACATCTTCCTGGCTGTCAGCCAGGCTTTCGCACTCACTTTGTGCCACGTCTCTCCCATCTGTGGGAGCAACGGCTGGCCCAGGCCCAAACACAACAACTACTATCTGATGTGGCAGAAATATTAGAACCTATTAGAACTTTCTTAAGCTCCAATAGGTCTAACACCCACGACTATGGCCACTTACCTTGGTTGCAAAACTCCAAACAACCATATTATTATTTATTATTATTATTTATTAGATTTGTATGCTGCCCTTCTCCGAAAATTTGGGGCGGCTCACAGAATAAAAAACCCTTTATATTACTCAATCAGACAATCCAATCACACCATGCATCACATTTATTGGTCAGGGGGGCAAGATCTAATTGCCCCAGGCCTGGCGACATAGGTGGGTCTTAAGACTCTTGCGGAAGGCGAGGAGGGAGGAGCTGATTCCAGAGGGCCAGGGCCCATTTATGTTGCCAAGCATGGGGCAGCTAGTACATGCCCCCCTCTTCTGACCATCAAATGTTATGTGTGGATATGATTGTGAAATATTGATTGTTTTTTTTAAGATAATGGGATTTTAGTCATAGTTTTAATTATTAGATTTGTACATATATTGTTTTGTATTGTGTGTTGTGAGGCACCCCAGGTCTCCGGAGAGGGGCGGCATACAAGTCTAATAAATAATAATAATAATAATAATAATAATAATAATAATAACAACAACAACAACAACAATAATAATGGAACTTGTGCCGGAACTACCATTTACCAGCGGCAAAGAACTACTGGTGGGATCAAATGAAAGTGATCGAAAAAGTGGTCGAAAATGAGCAAGCAAAACTACTGTGGGACTTCCAACTTCAGACGGACCGAATTCTGAAGCATAACACACCAGACATCCTGATTGTGGAGAAAAAGAAAGTATGGATCATCAACATTGCAATCCCATGGGACAGCAGAATTGAGGAGAAGCAGCTAGAGAAATTAGTGAAATACGAAGATCTAAAAATCCAGCTGCAACGACTCTGGCATAAGCCAGTGAAAGTGATCCCAGTGGTACTTGGCACGCTGGGCACAGTGCCAAAGGATCTCAGCGGACATTTGAAAACCATCTGAATTGACAAAATCTCCATCTGTCAATTGCAAAAGGCCGCTTTACTGGGATCGGCAAACATAATTCGCTGCTACATCGCGCAGTCCTAGGTGCTTGGGAAGCGCCCGACTGGTGATGAAATACAAAATCCAGCATAGTGATCTCGTTTGCTGAGTTGTATTGACATAAAAATAATAATAATAATAATAATAATAATAATAATAATAATAATAATAATATACAAAGGCTATTTGTTTTCTTCTGATATGATTCACTGTAGGTTTCATATTATTATTTTTATTTTGGTATGCTAATCTGATGGCACAGCTTATTGTTTATTTAAGTCTATATGCTGCTTTAATAATAATTTCTAATACTAATAAAATGCTTCTGCTACCACTTATATTATTGCAATCGCTAATAATATGAATGTTGATCTCATTTGCTCTACCTTCAAACTTTAACTCATTTTGCTTTCTTCGACAGACGACACACAGTAAAAAGCATTCATGTATCTGAATACTGAAGATTTTAAGCAGTCAACAGAGTTATTCAAGTTCTAACCACAGTAATGTAAAAAACTGGCATTTGGGTTCTTGGAAAAGCCTCATACAGATCTCCAGTATCCCCGCAGACAACGAAAAAAAAAATGACATCAACTCCCTGTTTTGATCTTGCATTATTCTATAACTTTCTTCAGGCATAATTCTGGCATTAATCACAGAAGTGCACAGTGGGCTTGTTAGCTTCTTTCCCCCCTCTGTTATAGCACAAATAATCCCCTTCTTTCAGTGTTACCATCCATAACCCTGGTTGAGATAGCCAAACTCACTTTCATTCTGCGCCAACTCACGAAGCTCAAACTTGCGTTCGTCATCTATTTCTTGCAGATCGTCAGAGAAATCGGGGGTCATTGTCCGAGCATTCCCAGTGCCCAGCTTTAGGGATAAAGTTTTCTTATGATTATTGCACAGTGCAAAGTTATCAATCTGTTTGTCGTTATGCTAATGAGCAGTGAAGGGCTGCAAAAACTTTTACTACCACACTGTGGGCGTGGCTTATTTTGTGGGTGTGGCTTGCCAGCCATGTCACCAGGTGAGAGTGGCTTGACAATCATGTAACTGGGGGGTGGCTTAAGGGCTTAAAGGTGGCCAACTTGATGTCACTCATATCAAGGGTTGGAGTTTGTCTGTCTGCCTGCCTGCCTGCCCGCCCGCCCGCCCGCCCGCCCGCCCGCCCGCCCGCCCGCCCATCCATCCATCCATCCATCCATCCATCCATCCATCCATCCATCAGAGGAGCCTTCATCATCAGATTCCACCAGGGGCAAAACAGGCCTGCAGCATGTGGATGTCTCCCCCACATCCACAGTCCTTGGGGCAGGAGCTGGGCCAGAGCTAACCACAACACTCAGTAACAGAATTGTGCCCAAAACACAGCTGATCAACTGATCAGCTGTGCTTTGGGCAAAGAAATAAAGGTCAGTATTAACCTGGGGGCAGGCATGAGGGCCCTTTTTCAAGCAGCAGAAGAGGAGCGGCCATCCAAACAGGAAAAATTGATTAAAAATTTAAAAAAGATGGCAGCACCCAAAGACCAGCACTGACCGTGATGTCACCAGTGGATCACTACCAGTTCAGGTAATCTGGGCCAAATTGGGAGGAACCCAGCCCGGAAGTAGAGTGTCTGGAGAGCAACTAAAATATAAATCTAACAAATTATTTATTATTATTATTATTATTATTATTATTATTATTATTATTATTATTAATTAGATTTGTATGCCGCCCCTCTCTGCAGACTTGGGGCGGCTCACAGCATACAATAAGACAATTCATAACAAATCTAATAAATTTAAAAAACATTAAAAAAACCCATTATTAAACCAGACATACACACAGACACACCATACATAAATTATGTAGGCCCGGGGGAGGGAGGGGGAATGCCTCAATTCCCCCATGCCTGATGGCAGAGGTGAGTTTTAAGGAGTTTACGGAAGGCAAGGAGGGTGAGGGCAGTTCTAATCTCCGGGGGGAGCTGGTTCCAGAGAGTCAGGGCCGCCACAGAGAAGGCTCTTCCCCTGGGACCCGCCAGACGACATTGTTTAATCGATGGGACCCGGAGAAGGCCAACTCTATGGGACCTAATCGGTCGCTGGTAAATACTGGTAATAACTACATATTTTTAAAATAAACCCAGTGATTGTGATTTTGTAAACTGTGATTTATGTGAATATTACTGATTTGATTCAAAGAATGGCTTAGTGCAATTAATTGTTGAATTCACTCATTATATAAAGGTAATCATTGTGATTTGTAAAAGTGATTTATTTAGTATCTTTTTGCCAATACAACAAACTATGGTTTACTTAATATGGTTAGCATGCAATGGCTTAGCAAGGGATATGATACCAATTGCTATCTTTCAGCTTCAGTCCTCTTCCTTGTATTTTGAATTCTCATATTAGAGAATATTAGAGAAAGAACAAAGTCTTGGTTTGGAAAAAAAAATAGAAAGACTTTTTAACTGTCTATAGGACTGTGCTCTGGAATGGGCTTTCTAATTTCCAAAACTATTTGGACAAAACGCCATTCTGTTTAGTCTTGGGAATGTTTGGTCCTGGGGAAAGGTAAATAGCATTGATTCAAGTATGCTGAAGCAGAATTTAAGCTATTTAGAGAGCACTGTGAATATACACAGAATAAATCAAACAGAAGGCCCTGGCCTAATAAGAGATGAAGCTGTTATTCATGGCATTGTTTTTACACTGCTCTCATCAGAAAAAAAAACAGTTACTAATATGCAGATTGGCAATACAGTGACAATAAGAAATATACCATATTTTTGGAGTAAAAGACGCACCGGAGTATAAGACACACCTTAGTTTTTGGGGAGGAAAATAGGGAAAAGAATCTGCTTACCAGGTACTCATCTGGATAGCGTCTTTAGCCAGTACAATATTTAATTATTTGGAGAGAGTAACAATGAAAGAGCTTGCAAGCCAGTAAGAGCTGGGAACCTCATTAGCACCTGGAAAGAAACATTTGGAGCAAATAGACAAATGGAAAAAAACTTGCAAAGATTTAGGGCTTGGAAAATATTCTTCACAGAGAGTCACAATGCTTGCAAGCTGGCAAGAGCTGGGAACATTGTTAGCACCTGGTTAGGGCTGGAAAGAAACTTATTCAGAGCAAGTTGGAGCAATGAAAAAAACCTTGGAAAGACTTAGGGCTTGAAAAACATTCTTTGCAGAGAGTAACAATGAAAGAGCCTGCAAAGTAAGACATGGGAAGATCATTAGCAGCGAGTTATGGCTGAAAATAAAGCTACATTCAGGGTATAAGACGCACCCAGATTATCAGCCTCTTTTAGGGAAGAAAAAGATGTGTCTTATACTCTGAAAAATATGGTATATCTGAAGTACAGGGTATATTTCTAAGTAACTCAGAATTAGGAATAGCTTTAAATAGTCCACATTTTCTGCCCTCTTAGAACTTCTCTAGACATTGTCTCATTGTTTGATTATTTATACTTTGACTATTTTCCAAAATTGGGTGAAATGGAGAGTTACACAAGGTGACGTTTAACCAAGAAGAATCCTTCTCTTCCTTTCTCAGTTTCCAATTTTGACCCCAAAATCTGCTAGATTGCAAAGGAAATCAACAAGTAGCCTTATTAGCTAGTGATTTATGGAAGATGTTTCTTCTTAAGGAAACTCCCAGGATAATTCTCTAGAGGGATTTTCTAGCACTTTGACCCTAGCTGTGGTCTTCTGTGATTACAGGACATTGGACCTGTTTCAAAGTTAAGCCTGCCTTAGTGGCTCAATTGTAGTGCCATCTGAAATGGCAGTAAAGTTATTCTTTGAAATTTTGTGGTTCTGTGGAGCTGTGGGTGGTCCATTTCTACACTGGAAGAAGTTCTTGCTTCATTCTGCTTTGTAACTCCTGGGTTTTAGCTGTTTTTCTTCTCCAAAAGCTAGTTTGAAGCTATTCCTCATGGGATCGTCTGCAAAATTCCTCCCAGACTTAAACTACCCATATGTGGGATGAGGTGCCATCAGTTTTGCAGACATTCATGTCACCCAAATGTTTATTGGGGCCAAAAAGTGCTGCCAGAAAGCCCATAAAAGACATAAATAGTGTATCTCATGTCTGCAACAGTCAGTACATTTAAAATATTAAATATCTTACAGCTCATCCTCTTTTGCATGTCTATGGAAGCCTGCACATTTGTTACTGTGCTGTCACACTGAAGTTATGCACTTACGTCATTACTATTTCAATAACCAAAAGAGGTGTTGCGTATAAACATTTGCAAACATTGCTGGTTTTCGTGATCCTGCTACTTTATTTAATTAATTTATTGCCCACCCAAGGGTATGTAAAAAATAATAATCAAAATGGTAACTACAATGTCATAAGAATAGAATAGAATTTTATTGACCAAGTATGATTGGACACACAAGGAATTTGTCTTGGTGCATATGCTCTCAGCGTACATAAAATAAAATATACATTTGTCAAGAATCATGTGGTACAACACTTAATGATTGTCATAGGGGTCAAATAAGCAACGAAGAAGCAATATTAATAAAAATCTTAGGATATAAGCAACAAGTTACAATCATACAGTCAACATGGGAGGAAATGGGTGATAGGAATGATGAGAAAAACTAGTAGAATAGAAGTGCAGATTTAGTAGAAAGTCTGACAGTGTTGAGGGAATTATTTGTTTAGTAGAGTGATGGCGTTCGGAAAAAAACTGTTCTTGTGTCTAGTTGTCTTGGTGTGCAGTGCTCTGTAGCGACGTTTTGACGGTAGGAGTTGAAACAGTTTGTGTCCAGGATGCGAGAGGTCAGTAAATATTTCCCCCGCCTTCTTTTTGACTCGTGCAGTATACAGGTCCTCAATGGAAGGCAGGTTGGCAGCAATTGCTTTTTCTGCAGTTCTGATTGTCCTCTGAAGTCTGTGTCCGTCCTGTTGGGTTGCAGCACCAAACTTTGTAGTGTGCAGCAGTGATGGGTTCTTACCGATCCGGTCCAGTGCGCTGCTCCAGTAGCGGGTTACCAATTGTGCAATTCTGGCACGACAGTTCCGGTCTGCCTTTGCCGTGTATGCCACCATCTTTTTTTATTATTTGCCATGATTTTTGGCTCTCTGAGCATGCGCAGAAGGAAAATAATCCCTTTGCACATGCGCAGAAGCCAAATTGTGCTGGGATGCACGCAAGTGAAGCATTGGGATGTGCATGCACCGCACCAGTAGGAAAAGTTAAGCAACCCACCCCTGGTGTGCATTTATTTATTCGACTTCTATGCCGCCCGATCCCAAAGGACTCAGGGCAGTTTACAACAATAATAAAAATACAATATAAATAGATACAAGGGAATAAAAAAAGAAGTTGAACATTATCTAAAACTAAAACATTATCTAAAACTGATTGATGTTTTATAAAAGAGGGGGGGCTGACTGCATAGTCACCCCTGTTTCCAAGCAACTGCACTTTTAAAATCATAAGATTTTCTAATATTTTCCAGTTCATGGCATACAGGGTAGTGTCTTCTAATTCCAGCTTTTAAAAACTCTCCTTCCCTCTCCTGTCTTAGAAATACCTGGAAATGCTGTTTGGCTTTATGGGTGTACATATTCAAAATGTCATTATTTTCTGTGAGGGCTAGATGTTATTATTCCACTGAGGATTCTTGCAAAACCTACTTTTCCTTTTCCTATCAAGGATGTGACCCTTTGCTCTGAGATATTTCCATGTTACTGTATATAAGTAGAAAGCATAAGAACATAAGAAGAGCCATGCTGAATCGGGCCAAAGGCCATCAAGTCCAGCATTTTGTGTCACAAAGGGGCCCACCAATTGTACATGGGGATCTTGAGCAGAAAGAGAAGGCAAAACCTTCCCTTTCCCTTGACCCCCAACAAACGGGACCCAAGGTGATCATGCCTGCCTCAACCAACTTAGAGGCAGCACTTGGACATCCATTTCAATAACCACTGATACACTTGGCATCCATGAATCTGTCTAATCCTGCCTTGAACCTATCCAGGCTGACAGCTGTCACAACCTCTTCTGGAAGTGAATTCCATAAACCAACATGTCCTCACTTTTTTACTTATGAGCTTTAGGGAGTGTCCCCTTGTCCTATTATTGTGTGATAGAGAAATAATTTTGTGGATGCTTTTTATTGAGTGGAATCCATTAAATATAAAGTCAAGAAAAATATAATCAAGGGAGTAAAAAAATTGAAATGGAAATAGGCTGGCCGCATAGCAAGAAGAACTAATGGCAGGGGGACTAAGTCAGCCATAGAATGGATTCCACTTGATTCTGTATTTATTTATTTGTATAAATAAGATGACAAGCGTATCAGTAGATGGCAGTATCTGACAGACGTTGCCTGGCAGATAAACAGCATTATCCCTGGTCAGAATATGGAAGGGATACCACCAGGGAATTCTAGGATTAGGTTAGACTGAATTAAAAAAAAAGAATTCTGGGAGAAAATATTAGCCAACCAGCAAATCACTATACAGACCTTATGCATTTTTATGTTTGTATGCAATGTATTAGTCTAGATTTTTGGTCTGTAACATACCTGGAGAGCTACTCAGATGGAGATACATTTTAATTCAGTTCCAAAAGAAGTAAGAGACACGATAATAATCATCATTAAAAGTATAGGTGGGTAACCTATACTGCAGTTAACATGGTCAACGTCCAAAATCTCAGATTGTCCTTATCTTAGATTTTCAGGGAGAGTTCTTGTATTTTTTAAAAATATACTATAATATGTCAATTGTAGGGTTCGATATGTTTTCTGATTCACAGTAGCAGGCATTCTGATTGTCACCCTTTAGCATTCAGTCAACTGCCAATCGTGCAGTTACCACTGCTGTCACTTCAGATTTTGACAAAATTGCTAAGCCTAAAAATGGAAGACAGAAGGTGAAGGAAACGATGATAGTATGGGCAAAAAGTTTGGCAAAGAAACTATAAATTGATAATGGCAGCCATGTATAAAGAAAACTTGTATAAAATGTTTTATAGATGGTACTTACCACCGGCAAAGCTAGCAAAAATGTTTAAAAATATATCTACCAAATGTTGGTACATATTATCACTTATGGTGGATGTGCCCAAAAACTATTTTTCTGGGGATAAAATTACATACTTGGTTAGAAAAAATGTTAAGGCAGCATATAGATTGTAAGCCAGAATTATTTTTGTTAGGCATAACACCAGAAAAAATATGATAAAGGAAATGTATATTTGATATTGCATGTTTTGACAGCAGCAAGAATTGTATTTGTACAACATTGGAGAAACAAGGAAACACCTGCGGATTAAGATATAATTAAAAAAATATTGTACTGTGCCAAAATTTTTATTTATTTTTATTTATTTATTTATTCTTTGTCCAATATACAATACATATGAGAGAGAATATACATTAGGAATATATATATAAAGATAGGAAGTAAAAAGAAGGGAAGTGGATAGGAAGAGAATATGTATAGAGGAGAAAATATATAAGATAAAAGAGGTAAGAAAAGAGAATTGGACAGGGGACGATAGGCACATCAGTGCACTTATATACGCCCCTTACTGGCCTCTGAGGAATCGGGAGAGGTCAATCGTGGAGAGTTTAATGGAGAAGTGTAGGGGATTGGGGGTTGACACTATTGAGTCCGGTAATGAGTTCCACGCTTCGACAACTCGATTGTTAAAGTCGTATTTTTTGCAGTCAAGTTTGGAGCAGGTTTATACTGAAGATAAAAAAAGAAGAAGACGTAGAATATTTTTGAACTTGGGACTTATATTTATCAATGGCTGGATAAAAAAGGTAGAAATTAGGAACTTAATAAGTACTACTATATAAATGAATTGACCCAGACAGTATGCTGTTCATTAATACATGTTGTATATCCAGGTCCCATCAACTAGACAATGTCGCTTGGTGGGGCCTAGGGGAAGAGCCTTCTCTGTGGAGGCTGCAGCCCTTTGGAATTGGCTCCCCCCCCAGAGATTTGCACTACCCCCACCCTCCTTGCTTTCCATAAGAGTTTGAAAACTCATTTATGCTGTCAGGCTTGGGGCCATTAGATTCTAGACCCCTGGCCGATGAATGAAATATATGTTTGCTTGTTTGAATGGGAATGATTGATTTTTAAGAACTTGGGTTTTAGATTAGCTAGTTTTAAATTTAATTGGATTTAGGATATTTTGTATTGTTTTTATATGTTGTAAGCCACCCAGAGTCCTTGGAGAGGGGTGGCATATCAATCAATCAATCAATCAATCAATCAATCAATCAATCAATCAAACAGACAGACAAATCTCTCTCTCTCTCTCTCTCTCTCTCTCTCCCTCCCTCCCTATCTAATGTACCTCCCTATCTATACCAGTGTTTCTCAAATAGTGGGGTCTGCCACCATGGGGGGACACGGAGTAATGCCGGGGGGGGGGGGCGTTACCATGGGGAAAGTGCTTTTTTGCCGCAGGACAGAGAGTAGGAGTTTTTTACACCGAACAATAGCACACAGCACAGAGTAGGAGATATGAAGAGCATATAACAAGCCCTCAAGAGACACTATGGAAAAATATTTAATAGAGATGAAAAGAAAGGAGGAGAGAGACGGAAATAATAAGACAAACATAAGTCTCCCAAAAGCTAAGATGAGGAAATATGATGAAGCGTATATAGCACTTGGCTTCACTGTTATTTCAGTGGGAGATGAGGAAAGACAGGTATGTTTATTGTGTCTAAAAGTGTTGGCAGTGGACAGCATGAAGCAAAATAAATTAAGACGTCACTTAAACACATTTCTCCCCAATCACACTGATAAGACGCTTGAGTTTTTTCAGCAAAAAAGGGGCTGAATATTGAAAACAATCGTCCTGGCGCAGAGTTGGGGGTGGTGGTGATGAAATGTTTACTTCTTTCTAGGGAGGGCATAACAGAAAATAATTGAGAAACACTGATCTATACAAAGATTTTGACATATTCTCCCTTTCAGACAGATTTTCTATCACCTCAAATATTTCAATATGATGGAAGCTAGTCCTCCTGCTTTTATGACAAACCGTGTTGTTTATTAGGACCTGGACATGTGCTCTGAAGTCTTGCCCTGATGGCGCCACTATGTATAATGAGGCAAAAATAGGCTGCAATTCAAGCTGATCTTTATCTGGTGGTCAATGCCAGTGTCTCAGTTGGGCAAGGCTGGCTCATCTCTCTATTATTAAGAAGGAAAGGAATGCTTCCTGCACTGTCTTGAGAGCATCCAGGGCAGGGATGGGATTGCAACTTACCTTGCTGCCAGTTCACTTTCTCTTGCGCTGCGTGGAAAAATTATTTATGCCACCAGGTTTGGGGTCATTAGATTTATTTTTTTGTTTGTTTGTTTGTTTATTTATTTATTTATTCATTCATTCATTCATTCATTTATTTATTTTGTATGACGACCCTTTCCGTAGACTCGGGGCGGCTCACAGCAGTGATAGAAACAATGTACAATGCAAATCTAATAATACAAAGTTAAAAACTCATAATTTAAAAAACATGCACACAACACACCATACATAAATTATATAGGCCTGGGGAAGATATTTCAATTCCCCCATGCCTGACGGCAGAGGTGGGTTTTGAGAAGTTTACAAAAGGCAAGGAGGATGGGGGCAATTCTGATCTCTGGGGGGAGTTGGTTCCAGAGGGCCGGGGCCGCCACAGAGAAGGCTCTTCCCCTGGGTCCTGCCAAATGACATTGTTTAGTCGACGGGACCCGGAGAAGGCCAACTCTGTGGGACCTAGCCGGTCGCTGGGATTTGTGCAGCAGAAGGCGGTCCCGGAGATATTCTGGTCCGATGCCACGAAGGGCTTTATAGGTCATAACCAACACCTTGAATTGTGACCGGAAACTGATCGGCAACCAATGCAGACTGTGGAGTGTTGGTGAAACATTGGATTTCAGAATTGTATTTTTTCACATGTCGTAAGCCGCCCCAAGTCCTCGGAGAGAGGTAGGATAAAAATTCAATGAAATGAAATGAATGAATGAATGAAGGAATACATAAATAAATAAATATAATTGCTAATATACTTATACTATAGCAAATATTACTTAGGTACAAGTTTGTGTACATTTTTGTCATTCCCTTTGCAAGGCTGTGCTTCTGTTCTGACCCTTTTATGTGGGAAAAACAAAAGACTCTCTCATAATAAAATGCTAAAATAATGATGAATATGAATAATATGAAGTCCGGTTTCATGCATATATTGTTAACACAGATGGCAATGTTGAACCATTCACTTACCTCTTGCTTGAACAAGAATGTATAATGGGAATAGATTGTTATATCAGTGCCAAAAAATCTAGACAGACTGCCTCCCTTGCCCTATTCCCATGTGACGTGGGACTATTGGACTGAGCAATGGGCTATCTGGAAAAGTGTCTTCACACAGGCTGCCCTCCCAAATTCTCCAGTCTGTAGGGCGTCTCTGGGTCTTTAGTGACTTATCGTGACATCACGTGTATCTGCTTGGCCTTCAAAGAGCCTCCTCATTCATGAACTTTAAGCCAGAATGAGGTGATGCCGGTTAAATAGAAATAGCAGGTTCTAAATAGCTAGCCTATTAAAGCATCTTCATTCGGAATGGTCAGGGATAAGAACTGTCATACGATCGTTCCCTTGGTGTGAAAACCTAAGTGAGAAGAATGACCTTCAATATTGCCCACAGGAGCCTTGATTTAGATGTCTTACGTGTAAAACTAGGAATGGGCTTGTTGGGTGAGCACTGACTACATGCTTAGTTACCTCAAGACTACAATCTTGTACATAATTTCTTAATTTAGGGTTTTTAAATTTAACTTAAACTTAAATATTAGATTTGTTTATATTGTCTTATTATTGTTGTTAGATTAGATTAGATTAGATTTATTGGATTTATATGCCGCCCCTCTCCGCAAACTCGGGGCGGCTCACAACAATGGTAAAAACAATACATAATAACAAATCCAATACCCACAATCCAATTACTATTTTAAGCTAAAAAATTCATAAAAAACAACCCCAGAATATTAAAAAACAAGCACACAATCAATCTAACACCAAACCAACATGGGCATGGGGGAGATGTTTCAGTTCCCCCATGCCTGACGGCAGAGGTGGGTTTTAAGGAGTTTGCGAAAGGCAAGGAGGGTGGGGGCAATCCTGATCTCAGGGGGGAGCTGGTTCCAGAGGGTCGGAGCCACCACAGAGAAGGGTCTTCCCCTGGGTCCCGCCAGACGACATTGTTTAGTCGACGGGACCCGGAGAAGGCCAACTCTGTGGGACCGAACCGGTCGCTGGGATGTTAGCTGCCCCGAGTCTACGGAGAGGGGCAGCATACAAATCTAATAAATAAATATAAATGTAAATGTAAATGTAAATGTAAATGTAAATGTAAATGTAAATGTAAATGTAAATGTAAATGTAAATGTAAATGTAAATGTAAATGTAAATGTAAATGTAAATGTAAATATAAATATAAATAAATAAATAAATAAATAAATAATTTGGTACATCCCAATGAATTAAGTGGGACTCACTCTTACTAGATAGGCATAGAATCACGCAGTAAATACAATATTTTTCTCTGCTGTGCCATTAACTGATTTCCCTAGAAGTGTTCAGCTACTTATTAATTCCTTGTCTGTAGTGGCAGAAGATAGTTTTTACAACAATTCCCCACTTATAATTAATGTTCTTCAGGATTTATCTACAATATTCCTTTCTTCAATTTACCCTCACACCTGTGAGCAGTGATGGGCTCCTAAGGGTACGGTTATGTACGCAGAACCGGTAGAAAAAAATTGGTCAGGTACGCAGAATCGGCAAAAAGTATTTGAATTTTTTTTCTTTTTTCCCCTTCTGGGCTCTGGGTATGTTTTTCCTATCACAGTAAATGAGGTTGAATGTGTGTAATTTTAGAAGAGTTGTGCATGAGTGTGTGTGTATGTGTGTGTGTACGTACATATACATACAGTTTATATAGTAAATGATGTATATTTTTGTGTGCCTGTGTGTAATATGTATGTACAGATATGGCATATATACATAGAATTAAATGGTATATTTTGGATGTTCAGTAATAGTAAATAGATAGGGAAATTGTATTTCTTTGAGGCGATAGGATAGGAGACTAGGTTAATGTATATATGAATGTGTGAATGTGTTTGCTCATACCTTATTCTAGTAATATATATATATACGAAAACAAATATATATATATATATATATATATATATATATATATATATATATATATATATATATATATGTAGATTGTTCTGAGTTCGGGTTTTGCCCTGTGTAATGTTTTGCATGTCTATGCGACGTTTCGGTGAAATCACATTCACCATCATCAGGCTGGAGTTCCAATCTTTGTGTTTTTGCAAATGAATATTAGCATATATATGTAGATTGTTCTGAGTTCGGGTTTTGCCCTGTGTAAAAAACCCGAACTCAGAACAATCTACATACATATACCCGTGAAAATTTACGAAAACAAATATATATATATATATATATATATATATATATATATATTCTCGTAGATTTTCGCGGGTATATGTATGTAGATTGTTCTGAGTTCGGGTTTTGCCCCGTGTAATATTTTGAGTGTCTATGCGACGTTTCGGTGAAATCACATTCACCATCATCAGGCTGAAGTTTTAAGCTTCGTGCTGTTGTACAACAGCACGAAGCTTAAAACTTCAGCCTGATGATGGTGAATGTGATTTCACCGAAACGTCGCATAGACACTCAAAATATTACACGGGGCAAAACCCGAACTCAGAACAATCTACATAATATGACGGTCTTGGTATATTCGGGTTTCTTCCCGTGTAGGATTTGGAAATTTCTGGCGATGTTTCGACGAGGTCTCACTCGTCATCTTCAGGCTGGTGTTTCTGTCCTTGTTCTCAGGCGAACAATATATATAAGGGAGACTAGGATAGCGCTATTTCGGCCTTGTTCTGGCCTCATCAGCTAGCTACATTTGATCCGGCAGCTTCTGCCTTGTAAGGCAGAGAATTAACCTCTAGGCCACCAGATCTGATCCCTTCAGCGTTGTACCAGGGAGGGGCTATATGTTCTTTCTGTTGGATTACCCTGGTATATTGAAGGAACGTCACAGCTCCTTTTTTGCCTCTAGGCCCAAACCCAGGGCCATTTCAAGGCAGTTAATTTGTTCATAGCCAACAAACTATGTTCTGCATGTATCACATGTTTTTGCTGAATTTTTAAAATTAAGGGAGACTAGGATAGTGCTATTTCGGCCTTGTTCTGGCCTCATTAACTAGTCATACCCTTACTGGGATTTGATCCGGTAGCTTCAGCCTTGTAAGGTACAGAATTAACCTCTAGGCTACCAGATCTGATCCCTTCAGCTTTGTACCAGGGAGGGGCTATATGTTCTTTCTGTTGGATTACCCTGGTATATTGAAGGAACGTCACAGCTCCTTATATATATATATATTACTAGAATATTTATACATATTTATTTTTGCCTTATTGCCTGTTTTTTACCCATTTTCTGAAAAGATTTGTAGGTTGAATTGATTTCTGAAATAAGGAGCTGGATTCTGAAATAAGGAGCTGGATTTATATAGTGGGCTAAGCTACAATTTCTTTTAAAAATCTGATTGTTGAGTAAGCCACAAATGACTACCTTCTCACAATACACAAAGCCATTAATTATGGTTTACTATGCCAGACTCAAATAGGATAGAAGATATGTTATCCTTCTACCCACAATTATTTATCCTGCAAAAACCACCAGTCCAGTGATGCAGAAACTTCATAGATCCTGCTGATAAACCAGTTGAGATGTTGAGATCTACAGTAGTATGGTATAGGATAGAGGTTCAGTTTCAAATCCCCTCTCTGTAATGAAGCTCCTGGCCTAGATGATGATGATGATGATGATGATTTGTATGCTGCCCTTCTCCGAAGACTCGGGGCAGCTCACAAGATACAAAAACAATACAACAACAACTCTAATTAATTAAAAATTACTACTAAAATCCCATATATATTAAAATCAGTCAGGCAATTAATTCACAACTACACATCATATTTCGTAAACGGGGGGGGGGGGGAAGCCTTGATCTAATTGCCCCATGCCTGGCGACATAAATGAGTCTTGAGATGCTTACGAAAGGTGAGGAGGGTGGGGGCAGTGCGAATCTCTGGAGGGAGCTGATTCCTATATTACTACCCCTCATAGTGTGATTCTATGGGAGAGAATGATAGGCACTATTTTGATGTCCTTGGAAGAAAGATGTGATAATAGTATAAAATAGTCACACAGACACACACACAAAATATTGTCAGCACTGACAATATCTCTGCTATTTCATAGTCGAATTCGATTATCCTCTGAAACCTTCAAAAGGCATAATGCAAATACAAAAGGCATAATCTAGTATTCCAGTAGAGTGGTACCTCTACCTACAAACGTCTCTACTTATGAACTTTTCTAGCAACTGGCTGTTCAAGATTTTTTTGCCTTTTCTCAAGAACCATTTTCCACTTACAAACCCAAGCCTCCGAAACTGTAACCAGAAAAAGCAAGGAAAAGCCTCTGTGGGGACTCTCTAGGAATCTCTTGGGAGGAAACAGGGCCAGAAAAGGCAGGGAGGAGCCTCCGTGGAGCCTCTCTAGGAATCTCCTGGGAGGAAACAGGGCCTCCACCCACCCTGTGGTTTCCCCAATCACACGCATTATTTGCTTTTACATTGATTCCTATGGGAAAAATTGCTTCTTCTTACAAACTTTTCTATTTAAGAACCTGGTCACGGAACGAATTAAGTTCATAAGTAGAGGTACCAGTGTACATTATATTTTGATATTACTTAGTATACTGGTATCCTTGCACCTTCATAGTCTATAAGAGCTGGAAACCCCAGTGAATTATTTTAATTTAATACAATGATCTATTACAGTGATGGTGAACCTATGGCACGGGTGTCACAGGTGGCACATGGAGCTCTATCTGAGGTAACATGAAGTGTTTCCCTATGTCAACTCCAGCCCACATGCATACAATGGCCAGCTTATTTTTGCCCTTGTTATCAGCTGTTTTTGCTCTCCTCAGGCTTCAGAAAAGCCTCCCAAACCCTGGGGATGGCAAAAAATGGCCCAATGGCGGTAGGGAAAGCAAGTAGAATGCTTGGCTGCATAGCTAGAGGTATAACAAGCAGGAAGAGGGAGATTGTGATCCCGCTGTATAGAGTGCTGGTGAGACCACATTTGGAATACTGTGTTCAGTTCTGGAGACCTCACCTACATAAAGATATTGACAAAATTGAACAGATCCAAAGACGGGCTACAAAAAAGGTGGAAGGTCTTAAGCATAAAACGTATCAGGAAAGACTTAATGAACTCAATCTGTATAGTCTGGAGGACAGAAGGGAAAGGGGGGACATGATCGAATACGTTAAATGGTTAAATAAGGTTCAGGAGGGAATTGTTTTTAATAGAAAAGTGGACACAAGAACAAGGGGGCACAATCTGAGGTTAGTTGGGGGAACGATCAGAAGCAACGTGAGAAAATATTATTTTACTGAAAGAGTAGTAGATGATTGGAACAAACTTCCAGCAGACGTGGTTGGCAAATCCACAGTAACTGAATTTAAACATGCCTGGGATAAACATACTGTAGATCCATCCTAAGATAAAATACAGAAAATAGTATAAGGGAGACTAAATGGACCACGAGGGCTTTTTCTGCTCTCAATCTTCTATATTTCCATGTTTCTACTGGAAATCCGGAAGCTTCAATGAGGCCTGTACACATGCATGGGGAGTGTAGGGGTACTGTGCAAGGGGGCATGTGAACATGCCCAGGGGGTTGTGTCCATGTGCGGGGAGGAGAGCATTGCCTTATGCGTGTGGGCCCATGCACGCACGCTATTGCACGCATGCTCTCCCTTTCGGCACCTGAGCCAAAAAAGGCTTGCCATCGCTGACCTATAAAGCCCTTCATGGCATCGGACCAGAATATCTCCGGGATCGCCTTCTGCTGCACGAATCCCAGTGACCGATTAGGTCCCACAGAGTTGGCCTTTTCCGGGTCCCGTCGACTAAACAATGTTGTTTGGTGGGTCCCAGGGGAAGAGCCTTCTCTGTGGCGGCCCCGACCCTCTGGAACCAGCTCCCCCCTGAGATTAAAACTGCCCCCACCCTCCTGGCCTTTCGCAAACTCCTCAAAACCCACCTCTGCCATCAGGCATGGGGGAACTGAGATCACTTCCCCAGGCCTATACTGTTTATGTATGGTATGTTGTGTGCATGTTTTTTAAATTATGGGTTTTTAGTTTTAATTATTAGATTTGTATTATATATTGTTTTCTATTACTGTTGTGAGCCGCCCCGAGTCTACGGAGAGGGGCGGCATACAAATTTAATAAATAAATAAATAAATAAAAATAAATTGTGTTCCTTTTCTTCCTACATTAGAATCCAGAGCCCTCTAGTAAAGTTGAATGGTGAAAGAGACAAACAGAATAATTTTTGCATTGGACTATATGTACACCCTACAGAATAAGTAATATCACAAGCCTGAATACTAGAAATTAGAAGGTTGTATGATACTGGTCTTTAGACTGACCTAGCAACGCTGTAGAGTTGTAATGATTCTTTCCTTTATAATGAAAAGGGGTAAAGAATTGTATACATTAAAAAAAAATCAATGGTAATCTTTTGTCAATAAAAGAGCACCTATTTGCCCCCTCATCTTTACAGTCCTTAATCATCTTTTTTTCCTTTTCTTTAAAAAAAATACTTGTTATTAGATATACATATACAGTGGTACATCTACCTAAGAATGCCTCTACTTAAGAACTTTTCTAGATAAGAACCGGGTGCTCAATTTTTTTTTGCCTCTTCTTAGGAAACATTTTCTACTTAAGAACCCAAGCCGGGAAAAATTTCCTAGGAAATTTTAGAGCGACACAAAGGCCCGGCCAGTTTCCTGCCATTTCCCCTGGGTTTCTCTCTTTGGTGCAGTTTATGGGAAGCAGCCTCGCGCCAAGTGTATGGGAGGCACGTGCTCCTCCTTGCCGCCCCAGAGTCCCTTTTTTTTTTAAAGCTTTAAAGTTTTGGATTTTTTTGATTCCCCTCACCTCACTTTCTTCCTTCAGCAGCGACTGTCCTCCTCCTCTTCTTCCTCCACTTCCTCCCACCCAAATTCCGAGCTTTTATTTCTTTGCTAATGGGTTTGCACGCATTATTTGCTTTTACATTGATTCTTATGGGAAAAATTGCTTCTACTTACAAACTTTTCTACTTAAGAACCTGGTCACGGAGTGAATTAAGTTCTTAAGTAGAGGTACCACCGTATTAAAACCCAAAGAAAACAAAAAAACACAAAAATACAAAAAACCCAAAAAACATAATTCCATACATGTAAACACGAATCCGCACGAATCCCAGTGACCAGTTGGTTCCACAGAATTGGCCTTCTCCAGGTCCCGTCGACTAAACAATGACGTTTGGCGGGACCCAGGGGAAGAGCCTTCTCTGTGGCGGCCCCGACCCTCTGGAACCAACTCCCCCCAGATATCAGAGTTGCCCCCACCCTCCTTGCCTTTCGTAAGCTCCTTAAAACCCACCTCTGTCGTCAGGCATGGGGGAATTGAAATATTCCCTTCCCCCTAGGCTTATAAAATTTATGCATGGTATGTCTGTATGTATGATTGGTTTCTTAAATTGGGGTTTTTTACATTACTTTTAATATTAGATTTGTTCATATTGTCTTTTTACTGTTGTTAGCCGCCCCGAGTCTGCGGAGAGGGGTGGCATACAAATCTAATAAATAAATAAATAAATAAATAAACGAACGAACGAACGAACGAACAAACAAACAAACAAACAAATAATACATTGCAAAGAGGATCAGAGGGAAGAAAAGTAAGCAATAAATTATATACATAGTGGTAATTTATACTATATTTTAATCATCACTTTTTTTCCTATTTGCCATCACAAGATTCTTGTCATTGCCAATCATGTTGGCATTAATGCTTCGATTGCATTCCTTAGCTTCTTCACCCATTGCTCTTTAGAGATTCTTGCAATAATCCTTAGAAGTTAGTTTATCCTATTGTTCAACAACCATTTGCACTTGAGGGCAAAGTTCCTGATCTTTTCCTATCCTTCACACTTACTCTCCCTTTGTTGTCCTGTCTGCTGTTATGGCAGCCTCGGTTGGTAGACTGTTTGTCTCCTTTGCTGTCACGCCAAGATCCACTCTGTATTTTTATATCTATGAGAAAAAGCTTGGCAATTCGCTGGGCTACTGGGTTCATCTAACTCAGCAGGCAGAGTGCAAACATTGGCTCATCTTCTGATATCTGTCCCCCCCCCCCTCTTTCTTCTTGTCTGTTTGAAACTGGAGTTGCTAGAGGCTTAGTGTCTCTCATTCAGAACTCAAAGTCAGCCAGCCTAGTCAGTAATTCAATCGCCAGGCTGCCCTTGTACCCTTTGGGTCAAACTTGCGGGGATTAGATGGTGTAAAGAAAGCTTTTAAGAATCCAAGGAAAGAGTAACAGGCATTTGCTAATTGCTAGTTGTCCCCTAAGTCTAGTAGATAAACTTCACAGTCCTGTATGAGACCCTTCTATCCTCAGAGGCAGTAACAATAGCGACAGACAATGTGAGCAAACAGTTTGCTCTAAGGCAGCTCCCCTGCCTACTTCTGAAAGCGGAGCGACATTCGTTTTTGAATCTCCTCTGGCAATTTTGTATTCTGAATTTGTTGAGAAATATGAACAGTACATATTCAAGAGATGCAAACAGCCTATTATTGTGTTTCTGAGCACATTTCAAGGTGCTTTTAGATACCACAAAATCCTAAATAGATTACAGCCTATCGGGGGGACACTTAACCTAATATAAACCCATCTAGGTTTATCCCAAGTCCCAACTGCATGTGAAATGGCCCAGTCAAAAAATATGTATTTTCATAAGAAGCTTCTCATCCATCCATCCATCCATCCATCCATCCATCCATCCATCCATTCGATTGATTAATTGACTGACTGACTGACTGATTTCTATGTTGCCCTTCTTGAAGTTTTGTTTAGTTCTTAGCCTCAATATGAGGGTTTTGCAGATCTATTGAACTGCATCTCCCTTTTTAAAAACTGGGTACCTTCCAAAAAATAGAATAAAGAATAACAGAGTTGGAAGAGACTTTAGTTCAGGGGTGGGGAACTATGGTCCTTTTATAATTCTGAGCATGGCTGGCTCAGGAATTCTGGGAGTTGAAGTCCACAAGTCACAAAAGTGCCATGGTCACCCATCCCTGGTCTAGTTGGGTGGGGGCTTTAGTTCACAGAATTCCCCAGTCAGCACAATCATTGTTATAAAGTTTAACATTTGAAATCCACGCCCTTGACGGTACCATGAATGATGATGGTTGTCCTAAGATACAGATGTTTACTGGGAATGACAGGAACAAGAATCAACATATCTGGAAACCATCTGGTTGGATAAAGGTGTCTTGTCTGTTGTGCTGCCTATAATTTAATCTGAAAAACTCTTTCAAATCATATGCCATGGGTACTTTATTATACCGGTATTATATTTTGAGTTGCTAGATGGAGGAAATGCAGAGTTATAGGTGAAAGTAGCGACCGTGTGCTAATTTACATGTATAGTATAGGTCAGTGATGGTGAACCTTTTTCAGGTTGAATGCCAAAAGGTTGATAGCCTGCATGTGGGTGCCCACATTTATAATTTATTTATTTATTTATTAGATTTGTATGCCGCCCCTCTCCGTAGAGATAATGCAATGCCCTCCCTCTGTGCATGCGCACAACCTATGTACTAAGATTAAGAATTCAAGAGTTAAAGAGATGAGAAGAAATATTTTACATAAATGGTATTATACACCAGCACAACTTGCACACTTCCAGGGGAAAGGGAAAGGTAATTGTTGGCATGGTTGCCAAAAGAAAGGAATTTTCATGCATATGTTCTGGGAGTGTGTTGAAGTTCAGAAATTTTGGAAGGAAGTGCAGAACGAAATATATAAAATGCTAAATATTAATTGGATAATTACAAAAGAAATAGCGATATTAATTAAACAAAAAGAACTAAGAGATTTTAAAGAAATGAAAACTGCAGCACTGGAAAGCGCTCAAGCGGTAGTGGTATTGGGTTGGAAAGAGTCTATAAAATGGACATTACAGAACTGGTACTGGTACATGGTGGATCACATTCATTTTGAAATCATGGAAATAAGATTAAACAACTTTGATGAAAATAAATTGGAGAAGCTGATGGCACGATGGAATAAGGTGAAAGGTTATATGCTGAGTAGAATCTGTGACGAAAATGTGAAAAATAAACTCTAATCACTCTTTTAATAATAACAAATGCAAAGTAGAGCTAAGGAATTTTTTTTAAAAAAAATAAACTAGTAAATATTTGAACCCCCTGCAATTGGTGGTGGTGGGATTGTCAGTCGGGTGATGGGCACATGCACTGTGCACTGTTTTATGTTTGTTTTATGTAACTTTATGTGCAAAACCAATAAAAATATATTTTAAAGAAAAACAACCTATGTACTACACCCTGCAGATGTGCACAAAACCCACTGCACTGCCCCCCGCACATGCGCATAGGACTCACTGAAGCCTCTGGACTTCCGGTAGGCCCATTGGGCTGGTTTTCACTCTCCCCAGGGTTCAGGAAAGCCTCCTGAAGATGTTGGGCCATTTTCTGCTGTCCCCAGCCTTCAGGAGGCTTTCCTGGAGCCAAATGGCCAAAAAAATGGCCAAAAAGAAGGGCGAAAATCAGCTGGCTAGAACTCACATGCATGCTGGAGTTGACATAGGGCAATGCCTTGCATGCCCTCAACTATGGCTCTGTGTGCCACCTGTGGTACTGGGCCATAGGTTCGCCATCACAGGTATAGATATTGAAAAATAAAGACTAAAGGTAGATAGATGTAATTTATTCTGTAATCTAATAAAAAATTTAAATCTAACAGTTTTTTGGGCCTCTAGGGTGGCCCATGTGGCTTCACTATTCTAAAAGCTGCACAGGTTGCCAGTTTGCTTCCAATTCAAGGTATTGGTTCTTACTAGTGTTGGGCGAACCCAACGAAGTTCCGGTTCGGCGAACTCACCCGAACTTTGCCGTGAAGTTTGGGTGAATTCGCCGAACCCGAACTTTACCTGAACACCGAACCCGAACAGTGGCGTCCTTTTCTGTAAAAATAAACAAGGAGGTGGGGAATTCCCCACCTACTTTTGCTTCCTTTTATTTTTACAGAAAAGGATGCCGCAGCGGCGCTGCAAGCAAAAGGAGGTAGGAAATTCCACGATGGGATTCCGGGGGTGGGGCTTTGACATCATGGAGACTCCTTCCTCCTCATTTCAGCCGGCCAGGAAGTAGTCTCCTTGACATCAAAGCTCCGCCCCCGGAATCCCACCGTGGGATTTCCCACCTCCTTTTGCTTGCAGCGCCACAAGCAAAAGGACCTGGGAAATCCCATGACGGGATTCCCCACTCTCCTCCTGGGCGTTGTCGTTTTGCAGTGTTTGACCAAACGCCGAACCCAAACTTTACCCGAACTTTTAAAAAAGTTTGGGTTCGGGTTCGGCATGCCGAGCACTGCAAAGTTCGGTTTGCCCAACACTAGTTCTTACTTTTAAATCCCTTCATGTCACAGGTCCAGGTTATCTGAGCAACCGCTTCAGCCCAAATGGGATGAGCTCACCCCACCCACACTGGCAGAAGGGGCATGCTGTGAACTCTATCAGTCAAGCAGTTTGGCTGATGGAGTCCAGCAGAAGAGCCTTTTCTCCAAGGCAGCATATAAATTTATTAAATAGATAATTTTATATCTCACACTACAAAGCAACTCTGCTAAGCAAGGCAGGTAATAAAATAGTGGGGACAATTTCCAGCTCTTTTTTGGGGGGGATTCACACCTGTCTTTTGTAAATCAAAATACACAACTTTTTAAAACTATGATTTCAATTGTGTCCGCACATTGTGATTAACCATGTTTTTTAAAATTATATTTTAGTGAATCCTACTTGAATTTGAACATAAAGATGTCCTATAGATCAAAGTACACTTTGATTTAGCACAGAGACCTCCAAACTTGGCAACTTTAAGACTTGTGGACTTCAACTCCCAGAATTCTCCAGCCAGAATAGCTGGCTTGAGAATTCTGGGAGTGGAAGTCCACAAGTCTTAGAGTTGCCAAGTTTGTGGAGCCCTGATATATGTGAATTTTAGCTTGAACAGGATAATTCCTTCTTTATCTTGCTTCCTGGATTGTCAACTTGTATAGATATTGTTGCACCACTCTAGAATACGGTGCAATTTTTTCAGACCATAGAATCTATGCGCGTGGAAGCGTGTCTACATGTACTTACTACTTGCAGAATAATTATCATGAACACAAACTTTGGGTTTCTTTACCACCGAATATGGATTTTCATTGGTTTTATTTACTTATTTACTTATTTACTTATTTACTTATTTACTTATTTACTTATTTACTTATTTACTTATTTACTTATTTACTTATTTACTTATGTACTTATGTACTTATGTACTTATGTACTTATGTACTTATGTACTTATGTACTTATGTACTTATTTACTTATTTACTTATTTACTTATTTACTTATTTACTTACTTACTTACTTACTTACTTACTTACTTACTTATTTATTTATTGGATTTGTATGCCGCCCCTCTCCGGAGACTCGGGGCGGCTAACAGCAATAATAAGACAGCATATAATAATAATCCAATACTAAAAACAATTAAAAACCCATTATTATAAAAACCAAACATACATACAGACATACCATGCATAAAATTGCAAAGGCCTAGGGGGAAAGAGTATCTCACTTCCCCCATGCCTGGCGGCAGAGGTGGTTACAAAAGGCATGGCTATGGAAGAGTATTCAGAATTGGGTTGGGTATGTTTTTCTACCTGCAATCCTTCGACAGAATGCGAAGGATTCCTTTAATTTTAAAGCTATTCTTCCAGAATTATCAAGAGAAGCGAGGAATATCTCGAAGGTGGCTATTTTTGCTCGTATAGCTGAACTGTTTTGAATTTCCTTCCAGATCAACCACATAACCTCAAACTGACCTTAATGTAGGCAAAAAGGGGTAGTTCTATTCAAGGCTTAGAAAGCAGTAAACAAAGGACTTAGTTTCGAACCTTGTGGGAGAGAAAATAGAAACAAAACTCTTTCCACCGACTTCACAAACCCTGTATTTTACTGGTTATAGTAAACTACTGTAAAACAGGGACTGCTCATGTGGAAATTGGATCGCGAGAAATCTCTTGACATTGTCCTTAGCTTACTGATCACTTGTGATGTAGGTACCATTTCACATCTACAGTGATCCCTCGATTTTCGCGGGTTCAAACTTCGCGAAATGGCTGTACCACAAAAAATATTAATTAAAAAATACTCCGCGGTTTTTTTCTATACCACGGTTTTTCCCACCCAATGACATCATACGTCATCACCAAGAGTCACTTCTCTCTCTCTTTCCTGTCATTCTCAGCTTCAATCATTTTCTCATTTCTCTTTCTTTTTCCCCTTTTTTTATCATTTCTCTCTCTCTCTCTACCTTCCACTCTCCACCTCTTGCTCTCTCTCTCTCTCTTTCTCACTCTCTCTCTCTCCTTTCTATCTCGCTCTGTCTGTTGCTCTCTCTCTGTGAGAATGCCTGCCCCGCCTCTCCTGCAGCCCCCTCGCTGACAGCTGGGACAAAAGCACTCTCAGCTAAGGGACTGTGAGAGGGGCGGGGCGGGCATTCTCAAAGCGCTCAGAGCGGCTAGCGGCTGAATGAGGAGGACAAGAAGCCGTAGCCGTCAGCACTGCTGCAGGAGGACCCCTGCCCCAAGAAAGCCGGTGAGAGGGACAGATCGGGCAGGCGGGGGTAGCAATGAGGGGGGCGGAGGCGCTGGGGGGGTGGGGGCGGCTGACATTCAAAACAATCTTTGCCGGCCTCCGCACTTTTGTCGCTTCCCGCCCCCAACTTCAAGCCCGGCTCCTTGCACGGCCTTGGAAAAGGGTGCGTTGGGGTAGTTTTTGGCTGTCCATAGCCAAAAATGGTGTTTTTACTTCCGCATCTCTACTTTGTGGAAATTTGACTTTCGCGGGCAGTCTGGGAACACAACCCCTGCAAAAATCGAGGGATCACTGCACTAGAAAACATGAGAAATAAGGACTTCCAGAAAGTGTCAAGACATATCCTAGCACTAAATTCAGCCCCATTCACCTTCCTGTCACCACAATCTAGTACAGGTAAAGCCAACAAAGTACCTATACCAGTAAAGCAGAGGAGCAATTACAATTGGAGTTCAGAGTCAATGTTCAAGATCCCATTGCTAACAGCGTCCCAACAGGATAGAAGACTGGATCAGAAAAGGATCAGAATTAATATTTGATATAGCAGGAGCTATTTTTCCCCCCTGTAGCAACATTCTTTTAAAAATACACTAAAGTCAGAATCATTTGGTAAGATTATGGTTACTGATTATGGTTACTGATTACTGGTTATAGTTACCGATACTCCTATTATTATTTCTCCTTTTAAAATACATGGCCCTTTGTTTGGTTTCTACTAAAGATGTTTAGCATCAGAACATATATTCATTTATCTTCTTTTAGCTCCATTGGTGGAGAAGGGTGCTTACAATGAAAAACTGCATGCATTAAGACTTTTTCCATGTTAAACAAAATTATGCTTACCATGTTTTTCTTTAGAAAATCAGGCTTGCTATTTTCCCCAGCCTTACTTTGTTTATTTGGCTAACAAACCAAGAGATTAACTCTATTATAGAAGCCGCCAAGAGTTTGTTTTATTATTTATTTCCCAACTGTATTGTTTTGATAAATAATTCAAGGCAGCTAACATATTTTTTTCTCCTCCAATTTTTCTTACAACAATAACCCTTTGAGCAGTAATGGGCAGCCACAATTTTTACTGCCACACTGTTGGTGTGGCTTATTTTATGGGCGTGGCTTAATGGTCATGTGACTGGGTAGGGGTGGCTTGCTGGCCATGTGATCAGGTGGGAGCGGCTTGAACGATCATCATCATTCAAGTGAACTGTTAAGTCCTTGACTTACAACCATACCAGTGTCCCTTGCTGGGTGATAATTTGCTTCGTGTTTCCAGCGCTCTCCTTCCTGGATCACCCCCCCCCCCCAACCTCAGGCTGGGTAGCTAGGCGAACGGGTGCTACCAGAAGCATAAATGCTGCCAGCACCGCTTCCACCCATGCCTTCTGCTTGCATCTCAGGTGGGAGGTGGCCACGTGAGGCTGGAGGGGAGCCGGGTAGGAGAGAGGGAAGCTCATCCGAGGCCAGGAAGGAGGAAGGAGGAAAAAAGCAAGGAGCGCAGATGCAGCAGCAGCAGCAGGGGAAAAAAGGAGATCCAAGATGAGACCAATAATCCAGGAAGTGACAGCTGTCGATCAGCTGGAGCTGTTCATGCCGGTGAACTGTGTTCCACCCCATCCTGCCTGCTGCCCACTCCTGCCTTTGAGGTGACTTGGGCTGAGAGAGAATGACCAATCCAAAGTTACTCAGCCATCTTTCATGCCCAAAGTAGCACTAGGACACATGGTCTTCTGAATTCTAGCCTGGTGTCTATATTCGTAGACCAAATTGGCTCTCTTAGTTACTAGCTAATATACTGTAATGATTTGTGATGGGGATGCAGTGGCTCAGTGACTAAGACACTGAGCTTGTCAATCAGAAGTTCAGCAGTTCAACAGTTTGAAACTTTAGCACCGTGTAATGGAGTGCGCTCCCGTTACTTGTCCCAGCTTCTGTCAACCTAGCAGTTTGAAAGCACGTAAAAAATACAAGTAGAAAAATAGGGGCTACCTTAGTGTTGTCAGTGGTCCTCGACCAACTCTGGTAATGAGAGATTCTGAGGAGGATGAGCCAGGCCCATCTTGGTACCTTGGGCCAGTGGTTTTGGCAGCTGATGCAGAGAGTGAGGGAGAAATAGACATGGATGAACCAGAAGGACCACCAGAGGTGGCAGATATGCCAATGACAGTAGAGTCTGACTTAGAGTAAGAGAAGGAGGACCATGAGCCTTTGCTAGATGCCCGCTTTAGAAGACTAAGTAAAAAGACAAGAATACTTGTATGGGAAAAGGAAGTAGTTTGTAGTTTGTTAACTCTAGGGAATTGTTGACCACTCTCCATAGGTATTTAAGGGTGACGGATAGGAAATTCAAGGTGGAGTTTCAACATTTTGTAATGGAGTCAGTTGATGTTTGAGGTTTTAGCCAGATTACGCTAGCCAACTGTTATTTCCCTGCTAAAATCCTTCGAGTAAATGTTCCCTCTCTGCAGAAAAGCTGTAAAGCTGTAAATGTAAGTCAGTGAAACTGGAGACTCATTATCTCATAAAGGAATTCGCAATTAGCTTTGATCTTCGACAGCAGCCTAGTTGCAGGACTGTTATCTTTTAACTCCTCTCACTGAGAAGCTGCCAAGATGAATCACAGGCATGAATTTGGCTTGTATAAATGACCCCTGTTATATAAAAAGATTGATTTAAAATATCAGTGCGTGGATTCCTCCTTTGTTTTCAATCTGTGTAGGCCTGGGATAGAACACTTGGTGGGAAGGTAACAGCGCTCTGGGCGCTTTCAGTGTTTAGTCATGCTGGCCACATGACTACAGAGACACCTTCAGACAGTATTGGCTTAAAAATGGGGATGAGCACTGCCCCCTAGAGCCAAAAATGATTAGCACGCATGTGCGGGGGAACCTTTACCTTTAGTGATCTGTGACTGAGACAAGAATGGAAGCAGAGAACAATGTGCAGAAGGGATAATTTGCAAACTTCACTTTTATTTCTAGCTGAGATAAAATAGAAGACAGTCTTTCTTTTTTAGAAGTCTGTTAAGTTTATTTTGTTTGCTATAGGTTGCAACTTTGAAAGAAACTAAGCAGAATTGGACCTGGTTAGCAAATTGCATGGCAAACTACTAGAAAATCCCAGAGTTATAGGGGGGAAAATATTCTGAAAAAATTGGAACAAGAAACAACAAACCTTAACTACCCAGCCTCCTAATATCAGGACTCACTTGCGGCTCTAAGATAAGGTGACCAGATGTCCCACTTTTGGCGGGACAGTCCCGATTTTGTCCTGCATCCCGTGGCATTTTTAAAAAGTCCCGATTTGTTTTCGGCAGCCATGTGGCTAGTCCCTGGCCTTCTCTCTGCCCTCTCCTCCTCTTCCCACCCCTCAGAAAATCTGACCCAAAGATAAACAGATTACTTCCCTCCCTCCTGTTAGCCATAATTTGCAGAGGAAGCCCGCCAGGGAGGAAGATGTGGAGACTGCTCCTGGGGCCCGTTTCCATCACTTCCTCCCTGGCGGGGCTTCCTCTGCTGTTGACTTAAGTCCCAAGAAAAGTGGGAATGCTGAAACAAATCCTGTCCATACTGGGCTTTCCTCACTGGCCCCAGCCCTCTCACGGGCTTCAGCTGCAGCATCCACGAGAGCACGAAGTTCCTCTCCATCAGCAACACGGGCAGTGGCGACAGCAGCAACAGTCAGCCATCCTACTGGGCAGGCTGCATTCCATGCCCCTCTTCATGCTGGATGTCTACAACACTGTTGTCCTGCAAAGAGGAGCAAGCAACTTTAACACAGAGATTCAGGAGGGAAGAGAGAGAGATACAGAGTGGGGGGGGGGGAGAGAGAGAAGAGGGAGATTGTGATCGCGTTTGGAATACTGTGTTCAGTAGATAATGTCAAGATATTGACAAAATTGAACCCGTCCAAAGACGGTCAGGCGGTAGGGAAATTAAGTAGAATACCTGGCTGCATAGCTAGAGGTATAACAAGCAGGAAGAGGGAGATTGTGATCCCGCTATATAGAGTGCTGGTGAGACCACATTTGGAATACTGTGTTCAGTTCTGGAGACCTCACCTACAAAAAGATATTGACAAAATTGAATGGGTCCAAAGACGGGCTACAAGAATGGTGGAAGGTCTTAAGCATAAAACGTATCAGGAAAGACTTAATGAACTCAATCTGTATAGTCTGGAGGACAGGAGGAAAAGTGGGGACATGATAGAAACATTTAAATACGTTAAAGGGTTAAATAAGGTTCAGGAGGGTAGAAAAGTGAACCCAAGAACAAGGGGACACAATCTGAGGTTAGTTGGGGGAAAGATCAGAAGCAACGTGAGAAAATATTATTTTACTGACAGAGTAGTAGATCCTTGGAACAAACTTCCAGCAGACGTGGTTGGCAAATCCACAGTAACTGAATTAAAACATGCCTGGGATAAACAAATATCGATCCTAAGATAAAATACAGGAAATAGTATAAGGGCAGACTAGATGGACCATGAGGTCTTTTTCTGCCATCAATCTTCTATGTTTCTATGTTTCTATACAGAGAGGGGAAGAGAGACACACACAGAAAGAGATAGAGATACAAAGTGGGGAGAGAGAGATCCAGAGAGAGGGAGGGAAGACAGAGAGGGGAAAAGAGATACAAAGAGAGAGGGAGAAAGAGATCAAGATACAGAGAGGAGGGGAGAGAGATCCAAACAGGGTGGAGAGAGAGAGAGAGAGAATACTGGCCAGTTCTCTTCCACGACATATACACACTCCCCTTGTCTCAGATAATTTAGGTAACTAATTTATTTATTCATTTCATTGACCAAATTTTTAATCAAGAATACCCGCTGCCCAACCCCGTCAATGGTGTCCCGCTTTACCAATGATAAAATCTGGTCACCTTACTCTAAAACTAAGCTGCCCACTCTTGAAATGGGACCCAAAATTAGGAGCGTGGGAACTTTTGACAGATACACCTCAGTGTTCTGAGAATATTAAGGGATGCTGTTGGTACCGCAATGGAGCAGCAGCTGTGAAGTTTCCCAGTGTAGAGAAGACACAAGGCTTCCATTGTGTGCTCAATTGGCCTCATTTTGGGATGAAGCCTTTGCTTAATTTTTTGTCAACATGAGCATATCCAGATAATAATGCACTCTAAATGTCTGTAAGCAACTTCTTTTGTAATCTGTTGACCTTTTCTGCCTGTGGTTTAAACTTTGACATATGTGGTGGCACAATATGCCACGCAACCAAATGTCATAGATGTTTCCTGAGGCCCAAACAAAAAAATTAAATTTGATACTCATCACCCATGTACAGATTGATCTGCCTGGCCATGAACACATCTAAAGACTAAATTATGCTATTTCTGACTCCAACTATCTGTTTCTTTTCCATGCTAAATGACACTCATTTAACTATTTCTCACCATATTAAAAAAAAATAAAGTAAAATTTATGGGAAAGGGAATCTAATAAATATTTATAGAATAGAATTTTTTATTGGTCAAGTGTGCTTGGATAAACAAGGAATTTGTCTTTGGTGCATATTTATTTATTTATTTATTTATTTATTTATTCATTCATTCATTCATTCATTTATTCAATTTTTATGCCGCCCTTAGACTCAGGGCGGCTTACAACATGTTAGCAATAGCACTTTTTAACAAAGCCAACATATTGCCCCCACAATCTGGGTCCTCATTTTACCCACCTCGGAAGGATGGAAGGCTGAGTCAACCTTGAGCTGGTGATGAGATTTGAACCGCTGATCTCCAGATCTACAGACAGCTTCAGTGGCCTGCAGTACAGCACTCTACCTGCTGCACAACCCCGGCATATGTTCTCAGTGCAGTGTGAAATACAATTTGATTACTACCTTTTCCGTGGGCATGGCTTGGTGGGCATGATGTGGCTTGGTGGGCGTGGCTTGGTGGAAATGGCAGGGGAAGGGTACTGCAAAACCTCCATCCCCACCCCACTCTGGGGCCAGCCAGAGGTGGTATTTGCCAGTTCTCTGAACTAGTCAAAATTTCTCCTACCGGTTCTCTGAATTACTCAAAATTTCCTCTACCAATTCTCTGAACTACTCAAAATTTCCATTACTGGTTCTTCAGAACCTGTTAGAAACTGCTGGATTTCACCCTAGTCTCAGTGTACCTAAAAAGACAAGATACATTCATCAAGAATCATAAGGTACAACATTTAATGATGATCATAGGGTGCAAATAAGCAAATAAATAAATTTATGAGTTTCAGGAGCTGCTTATTTGATTCATCAATGAAGTAGAAAAAATTAAGGTCCAGTTCAAATACATTTCCTACTGCAAGCTTTAATATATGTTTCTAAACATGTATTAACACTAAGGATGTGTTTTTAGATGAAGGTTTTATCTCTCTTCCTCCCCACACTTCAATTCAGTGGAGTCCTCAATTTATAACCTCAATCGAGCACAAAATTCCAATTTTTGATCATGTGATTATGAGAATGCTGTAACAGTCATAAGTATGAAAAATGGTCACAAGTAACTTTTTTCCAGGACCATTTTTAACTTTGTAAGTTGAGGACAATCTGTAGCGAATGACAAATAACATTATGTAATAATATTTGCTGCTGAAAAATACAATTGGTACTAAATTATGGCTGTTATGCCTGGCTTCACGTTACGAGCCCCAATTAAGTCAGAAATGTAAATTGAAACACACACGCTATTGTCAAGTAAACAGAAAAGCCGTTTATCCAAAATAAAGCTGTGCACACACACTTTAAACTGAGCAAATTAGCTCACACACAGATAACAGTCCTTGAAAGCTGTGAGAGACAAAAAACAAACAGAGCAGATAAGAGCAGCTGTGAGAGCGTCACAGCCACCTCTTCGAGTGTATCCATAAGATTTACTTAGCTGTGAAATATCCCACAGGTGTTCTCCCTTATCTCCACCGATACCTGTGCAGTTGGTCCCTTCTAGCCATGAGCCTGCACATTCTGGCATCTATCCACCAATCCTCCTCCTCCGAATCCGATGACCCACTAATGGGGCCATTAACTAATGGGCTGGCTGAATCCATCTCTCTATCTGATTCTTCTTCTCCCCCAGCATCTGACCTTGGCAATGAATCCTCACTGTCAGAAACTGATGGCAGTAAGACAAGTCTCTGGGAACCTGAGTACTCTCCTAAGCCAACATCCAAATTCCCCGTTGCAGGAGCTGGCCCAGAGCCAACCACAACAATGGCTAGTAAAGTTTATTTGGCGGAGGAGTTTTACAGAGAAAATATAATCAAAGGAAGGTCATGAAAGTTGACTGGGTGATTTGGGGCCAGTCATTTTCTGTCAACCCTGATCACTTCACAAGATTGTTACTGTAGTGAAAATAGAAGAAGGAAAACAGGTCAGGTATGTTTCCCATCTTGAATTATTTATAAAAATAATAAAAGTGGGATATAAATAAACAAATATTAATCTTTCTGGTTTCATCTGTCTTATCTTAAATTACCCTTGGTACAATATATTTCTATAGTATCTGGAGATTATGGATGTTCTAGCACATCTGAAAGGTCTCCAAGATAAGAAGCCTATCTCCTAAGTTAGCTATATGCTCTGTCCTACACATGCTCTGTCATAATGTGCACTTGTACTTGCCCCTTACTGACACAATGTGTAGGACAGAGCAAATGCTCTGTCCTACACATTGGGAAGAAGAATCTGAACTCCAAATACGAACTGAATAATCAAATTATCACAGATAATCCCCACTCGGTTAAAGACCTTGGTATACTAACAACAAAAGATTTAAGTGTCAAAGCCCACTACAACAACATAGCCAAGAAGGCTTCAAGAGTTGTAAACCTAATCCTACGTAGCTTCTGCTCTGGCAATCTCACACTACTTACCAGAGCTTACAAAACTTTTGCCAGACCCATCCTCGAATACAGCTCATCTGTTTGGAACCCATATCGCATCTCAGACATTAACACCCTTGAAAATGTCCAAAGATACTTCACCAGAAGAGCCCTTCACTCCTCCACTTGAAATAGAATACCCTATGAGACTAGACTTTCAATCCTGGGCCTAGAAAGTTTAGAACTAAGAAGACTTAAACAAGATCTAAGTATTGCCCACAAGATCATATGCTGCAACGTCCTGCCTGTCGGCGACTACTTCAGCTTCAACCACAACAACACAAGAGCACACAACAGATTTAAACTTAATATTAACTGCTCCAAATTTGACTGTAAAAAATATGACTTCAGTAACCGAGTTGTCGAAGTGTGGAACTCATTACCGGACTCCATAGTGTCATCCCCAAACCCCCAACAATTTACCCTTATATTATCTACGGTTGACCGATCCAGATTCCTAAGAGGTCAGTAAGGGGCGAGTACAAGTGCACTAGAGTGCCTTCCGTCCCCTGTCCTATTGCTCACCTATATCTCCTATACCTTTCTTCTATTCCTATATCTCTTCTTCTATTCTTTCATTGATATGTTCTATTCCTATATCTTCTCTTCTATTCTTTCTTAGATATATTTTACTATGAGTATCTCCTCTATAACCTTCATCATGTATTTTACTATGTGTATATAGATATATACCCACTAAAACCCTCATTGTGTATTGGACAAAATAAATTAAATAAATAAATAAATAAATATAGTGGTGAGAGAGGGATAGATCTAATCAATAAAGTTGTCTTATCTAGGGGATTGGAAGAACATGACATAAAATTCAAGCTTGATCACGTTTTCTGCAAAACATTTGTAAAAAACGTGAGCTTTGGGATTGCTGATGCTTTGAAAGAGCCATGAATTGCTGGGATATGAGGATTCTTGACTGAAAACTGAGCAAAACAAATTCTGAGGCAATTTTGTGGCTTCTTTTAATTCGGCGATGTTTTGACATCATTAGAAGCTGTCCCAGTGTAATTGTCAGTCTGGATCATGTGAGGAATGTTTTGCTAAATATAAAGGATTTCACGTGCAGACAAAATTGTCCCTAATCTACTGGGAAATAATAATCAAAGCTGTAAATAGAAACCAGGTCCAAAGTTTTTTATATCATTAATACATAGATGTTTCAGGTAGCATATATATGTAACATATAGGCAGGATAATGTAAAAAAATGGTTTAGAAAAATAGGGAAATTTCAGACAGTTAAATAATTGGTAGGAAAGCTATGTGGGAGGTGAAAAGTAAAGATAAATTCTGTGTTATTGCTAGACTTTTTTTCATTACACCAATATGAGTCTTGTAAAGTAGTAGAATCTACATCAGCTTAATAGAGAGGAGGATCTACCCTTGCTCAGTCTCAAACTATCATTTCCACTAAGTGAATATTCTGGATAATTGTACAATTTCTCATTATGTAATGAAGGCAACTTCTAGCTGCAATTATACTTGACTGAACAAGAGTAAAATGAGATGAACTAAAAGAAAGAAACTCAAGGAGACAAAAATACATTTGCATAAAGATAAGTTTCAAGCAGTAACTTTTAAAAAATGGTAAAATATTTAAAGTGACTGATGCAGCACCATTAGAGTCTGCAGTGGTGATTGGTCTATGACTGGTGCAGCTGACTGTGGTCATTAGTCAAAAAGTGAAAGTTGTAGGACAAGCCAACAATTAAAATTATTGATAGAGGAGGAAAAATTATATTTGACATTACAATGTGATGTTGTAGTGATTTAACCCTCTCTTCCATTCTATTCAATATCTCTGTGAAAGTAGAGGTAGATGTCCTATCTCTCTGTCTCTGTCTCATTCTCTCTCTCCCCCTCCCTCCCTCTCTCTCTCTCTCTGTCTATCTCGAGTATGTGCACCAAAAACAAATTTATTTATTTATTTATTAGATTTGTATGCCGCCCCTTTCCGTAGACTCGTGTGTCCAATCACACTTGGCCAATAAAGAATTCTATTCTATTCTATTCTATTCTATTCTACTCTAATTCTATTCTATTCTAGTCTAGTCTAGTCTAGTCTAGCCTGACTTCGTTATTCTGGAGACTGATGTAATAAAATTTGACACCTGTGCTGGATAAAAATGGCAAATTCAGTCTAAATATCTGTCTGACTATGTGAACAACTATAACAAAGCATTAAACTTACACACACACACACACACACACACAATAAGAACATAAGAAGAGCCATGCTGAATCGGGCCAAAGCTCATCGAGTCCAGCGTTCTGTGTCACAGTGGCCCACCAATTGTCCATGGGGATCTTGAGCAGAAAGAGAAGGCAAGACCCTCCCTTTCCCTTGACCCCAAACAAATGGTACCCAAGGGAATCCTGCCTGCCTCAACCAACATAGAGGTGGCAATTGGACATCCATTTCAATAACCACCGATACATTTGGCATCCATGAATCTGTCTAATCCTGCCTTGAAGCTCTCCAGGCTGACAGCTGTCACTTCCTCTTCTGGAAGTGAATTCCATAAACCATAAACCAATAAACCAAAGGGAAATAATTCACTCTATTTGTCCTCGCTTTCTTACCTATGAGCTTTAGGGAGTGCCCCCATCGTCTTAGTATTGTGCGATAGAGAAAATATTTTTTCTCTATCCACCTTTTCTATCCCATGCATGATTTTATACACTTCGATCAGGTCACCCCTTAAACGCCGTCATTCAAGGCTGAAAAGACCAAGGCGTTACAACCTGGTTTCATAAGGGAGGTGCTCCATTTCCTTGATCATTCTTGTTGCACCCACATACACACGCACACAGGTAATGACCTTTAAAGCCCTACATGGCATTGGACCAGAATACCTCCGGAACCGCCTTCTACCGCACGAATCCCAGTGGCTGATAAGGTCCCACAGAGTTGGCCTTCTCCGGGTCCCGTCAACCAAACAATGTCATTTGGCGGGCCCCAGGGGAAGAGCATTCTCTGTGGTGGCCCCAGCCCTCTGGAATCAACTCCCCCGGAGATTAGAACGGCCCCCACCCTCCTTGTCTTTCACAAGTTACTCAAGACCCACCTATATCACCAGGCATGGGGGAACTAAGACATTTCACGTTTGGTGTGTATGTGCTCTATGGTTTTTAATTGTGGGGGGGTTTATATATTTTATTATTAGATTTGTCCCATTGTTATACTGTTTTTTATTGCTGTTGTGAGCCGCCCCGAGTCTTCAGAGAGGGGCAGCATACAAATCTAATAAATAAATAAATAAACTTGCTGCTTGCAGTTCATAACTTAAACCACGTGCATATCTTTTCAACTTGGGAATCCAACATTACTCCAGATGAATGTCACCTTTGAGTTCAATACCAACCTTTAAATTAAGAAAAAAAGAGCAGGGCATAATTATGCTGTACTGTAAGTCCTAATATATACCAAGTGAGTCCGAGTTCTAAAAATATATTGAATGCTGACCCATATTTTGAATAAGTACATTGTAATGTCTAAACTATCTCTGTAGTATTTTATTTCACTTTTACCTCAGAGGAAGTCACGGTAGTTTAAAAACAAAAACAAAAAAATAAATGAACTTTGTTCTGGTTGGATATGTACTACATTCCTTTTCTTATATATACATGTTTATTAATCCTCTTACCACAAATGGAAGAAGGGAGGGGATAGGTTTAGGATCTGGAAGGTGTGGCTGAAAGGTTTTCTAGAATATGTTGAGACTGGTTTGTTTTAAGTTCTCCTGCCAGCAATAAAATAAAGATTTCCGAGAATCAAAAGTAGGCTTTCTGTAGACCACATAAAGTGGGTGATGAAGTTTTGCCTTTGCCCTGCTCATTAGTCTGCCTACTTCTTAAATGATTTCTGCCTGCTCACTTTCCATCCAAGGTGCTCTCAGATTTCTAAGAAGTTAATATTATTGAGCAGATTCAGCTGCTACCATGGAATTATAATAATAATTAATAATAATAATTTATTAGATTTGTATGCCACCCCTCTCCGAAGACTCAGAGCAGCTCACAACAGTGATAAGCAATGTGACAAATCCAATACTTAGAAACATCTAAAAACCCACATCATTAAAACCATACAACTCAGTCATACTATACATAAACTATATCAGCCTGGGGATACCTCAACTACACCGTGTCTGGCATCGGACCAGAATATCTCCGGGACCGCCTTCTGCCGCACGAATCCCAGCGACCGATTAGGTCCCACAGAGTTGGCCTTTTCCAGGTCCCGTCGACTAAACAATGTCGTTTGGCGGGTCCCAGGAGAAGAGCCTTCTCTGTGGTGGCCCCGACTCTCTGGAACTAGCTCCCCACAGAGATTCGAACTGCCCCCACCCTCCCTGCCTTTTTAAAACTCCTTAAATCCCACCTCTACCATCAGGCATGGGGGAATTGAGACATCTCCCCCGGGCCTATACAATTTATGTATGGTATGTTTGCGTGTATGTCTGCTTTAATAATGGTTTTTTTTTAATGTTTTTAAATTATTAGATTTGTCATGAATTGTTTTATTGATGTTGTGAGCCGCCCCGAGTTTACGGAGAGGGGCGTCATACAAATCTAATAAACAAACAAACAAACAAACAAACAAACAAACAAATAAATAAATAAACTTACGAAAGGCAAGGAGGGTGGGGCCGGTTCTAATTTCTGGGGGGAGTTGATTCCAGAGGGCCGGGGCCGCCACAGAGAAGGCTCTTCCCCTGGGGCCCGCCAGATGACATTGTTCAGTCGATGGGACCCGGAGAAGGCCAACTCTGTGGGACCTTATCGGCCAATGGGATTCCTGCGGCAGAAGACGGTTCCGAAGGTATTCTGGTGCGGACTCCTGTGGGACTCCAATTTCCACGTGAGGATCCAGATAATCCTCAACATGACCATAATAGAGGCTGGAATTTCTATTGGAAGTCATGATGGTTGTATGTTGAGGCACCCATGTCACCAGACCAGTGGTAGGATCCTACTGGTTTAACAACCGGTTCAATGATCACGCACTTTGCAACCCTGTGCACAATTTTACAAAAACTTACCTTCCATGTTACTGCTGGGGAGTAACACAGCTGAGGTGCGGCAATCCGCTCTGCCGCATAGAAACATAGAAACATAGAAACATAGAAGACTGACGGCAGAAAAAGACCTCATGGTCCATCTAGTCTGCCCTTATACTATTTTCTGTATTTTATCTTAGGATGGATATATGTTTATCCCAGGCATGTTTAAATTCAGTTACTGTGGATTTATCGACCACGTCTGCTGGAAGTTTGTTCCAAGGATCTACTACTCTTTCAGTCAAATAATATTTTCTCATGTTGCTTTTGATCTTTCCCCCAACTAACTTCAGATTGTGTCCCCTTGTTCTTGTGTTCACTTTCCTATTAAAAACACTTCCCTCCTGGACCTTATTTAACCCTTTGACACATTTAAATGTTTCGATCATGTTCCCCCTTTTCCTTCTGTCCTCCAGACTATACAGATTGAGTTCATTAAGTCTTTCCTGATACGTTTTATGCTTAAGACCTTCCACCATTCTTGTAGCCCGTCTTTGGACCCGTTCAATTTTGTCAATATCTTTTTGTAGGTGAGGTCTCCAGAACTGAACACAGTATTCCAAATGTGGTCTCATCAGCACTCTATATAAGGGGATCACAATCTCCCTCTTCCTGCTTGTTATACCTCTAGCTATGCAGCCAAGCATGCCACTTGCTTTTCCTACCGCCCGACCACACTGCTCACCCATGAATCAGCTGAGAAGGACCTGATCATCAGTAAAGTGAACCAGGTTGATTTTTTGGAACTATTGGTTCACTTGAACCAATCCAAACTGGTGGAATCCCACCCCTGGACCAGATTCAATTTTATGACTTTTTGTGGTGACAATTAAATAAAAGACTTGGCTGTTAAGTGAATCATTGTATTTCTATGGGATTTTTTTGGCTGGAAACTGGCTGCAAAGGCCAGAAACTGGCAAAAACCATTGTAAATCATGGGCACATGACTGCAGGACATCACAAACGATGTAAAGGTGAGCAGACTGCCAAGCACTTGAAATGTGATCGTGTGAGGTCAGCCATTGAAACTGTGGAATGAGATGGAAGTAGTTTGGGGGTAGGTTCCTTGTAAATCGAGTACCAGGTTTATTTATTTATTTAAATTCATTGGGCTCCCAACTTCACGGGAAGATGCTTCTGCTAGAGCATTTACTAGGTAGGTATGTAGTATCTATACCAATGGATGATGTGATTGGATCCCGGAGAGGCACAGAAATGGTAGATTAGGATACCCGAGTTGGTGATCCCTTCTGAAATTTATAAATATAGGATTGTAATTATGGGACACTCAAAATAGATCTGACTCTAAATCATATGTTAATCCCATTGTGAAATAAAAAGCTTTGGGAAACCATGATGTGTTGATAACAATGCATTTGAAAGACATTTTCCAATGTACTTTAGGTTAGGTTAGGTTTATTGGATTTATATGCCGCCCCTCTCCGCAAACTCGGGGCGGCTCACAACAATAATAAAAAACAGTACAGTACATAATACCAAATCCAATGCCCACCCATCTAGTTGCAATTTAAATTAATAATCTCATAAAAACAGTATATATAAAAAAACAGGCACACAATCAATCAATCAACAAAACAACATGGGCAAGGGGGAGGTGTTTTAGTTCCCCCATGCCTGACGGCAAAGGTGGGTCTTAAGGAGTTTACGAAAGGCAGGGAGGGTGGGGGCAATCCTAATCTCAGGGGGGAGCTGGTTCCAGAGGGTCGGGCCCCCACAGAGAAGGCTCTTCCCCTGGGTCCCGCCAGACGACATTGTTTAGTCGACGGGACCCGGAGAAGGTGAACTCTGTGGGACCTAACCGGTCGCTGGGATTCGTGCGGGGGACTTTCTCTCCTAGTGGACCATAAATAAAACCAATGATGGAATCACTTATGGTTAGGAACGTAAGTAGACAGCAGGTGGATATTGTCATTATATGATTTAGTCACTAGATGGTGGTGGACATCCACATCTGGATAGAGGTAGCAGTTCCTGTTTGGCTCTTAAAAAGGACAATTTTGTTGTATAGGTTCATAATTGATGTGTCCTCTTAGCTGATCTCATGAGCATCTCAAAAGTTTTGTATGTTGAAGACAACTGGTTCTAAGCTTCTGAAGAATTTCTGAGATGATGTGAGTTGCAATGGAACAGCTGAGTGATGACAACTATGTAAAACTTCTTCTGACCTGAGGGAGTTGCTGACAGCTACAATTTATTGCCCAGATATTTCAATAAATATCCAAAGAAAAGCTGAAAGCATGCTTAACAAATGCAGTTTTGCGAGACTGTTTTGTGGTTAAGTTAATTAAGCACAGGATAATTTGGCATTTGAAATAGGATATTCATGGAGTAGAGCTTGAGTAGTGTTCTTCCGTGGGATTCTGAAAAAACTCACTACTAGATTTACCTGTGAATCAAATCTTGTCAAGTCATTGTTGTTCCTAACAGCAATTTAAATGTGTTATCGGTAGCATCTGAACAAGAAACTTATTTGAAGTTTTATTTAACCCTACCCTCAAAATGATGCCATAGAGCACTGCACACCCAAGACAACTTGACACAAGAACAATTTCTTTCTGAACGCCATCACTCTGCTAAACAAATAATTCCCTCACCACTGTCAAACTATTCACTAAGGCTGCATTACTATTACTATTAGTCTTCTTATTGTCCCTTTCACCCATGAGTGTATGACTGTAACTTGTTGCTCATATCCTTATGATTTTATATTAATATTGATGGTTTCCTGATTACTTATTTGGACCTCATTACAAATTCTTGACAAATGTATCTTTTTCTTTTATGTACACTGAGAGCATGTGCACCAAAGACAAATTCCTTGTGTGTCCAATGACACTTGGCCAATAAAGAATTCTCTCCTCTCCTCTCCTCTCCTCTCCTCTCCTCTCCTCTCCTCTCCTCTCCTCTCCTCTCCTCTCCTCTCCTCTCCTCCCCTCCCCTCTCCTCCCCTCCCCTCCCCTCCCATTCTATTCTATTCAATTCTAAATTCTCCAACGGATGTACCATAAATGCATATCGATTATTCAAGCATCCATTTCACACCGACAAGTGCATCCCATTCTCACATTAATACATCTGAAAAGAATCCTGGGCAGGTGGAGGTGGGTGGAATCCATTCCTATGCCTTTAACTAATCCTACTGCAGGTCACTGCTTTCCTACTTTCATTATTGTAGGCAACATTGGTCAACCTTGGCCACTTGAAGATGTGTGGACTTCAACTCCCAGGGTGGGGAAGTCTGGGAGTTGAGGAGCACACATCTTCAAGCAGCTAAGGTTAAGAAATGTTGATTCTGGAAAACTATTGAACATCTAATGAATAGCTGCTAAAGGGAGCGGTTGTGTGGGCCCTCCTCAAGAAGCCTTCCCTGGATCCAGCTGATTTAAAAAACCATAACCCTGTCTCTAAACTACCTTTTATAGGAAAGGTTGTTGAGAAAGTGGTGGTGCTCCAGCTTCTACTGTCCTAATGTTTCTTTTATTTTTTACTAGTACCATGCATACGAATATTATTATATCTAATGTTTCTTCTTATTTTATTCTTGTTACTAGTATCATGTATACTAGTATTATTATTATATCTTTACATACCTCCAATATGTACTTGACAAAACAAATAAATAAATTAAATTAATAAATAAATTTGGGGTTTCAGGCATGGCTACTGAAACTGCTTTGTTCATGCTGATGGATGATCTCTGGCGAGCCCAGGATATCCTCTATCCTGGTGTTCCTTGACTTCTGGTGCTCCTCGACCTCTCAGCAGCTTTCAATACCATTGACCATAATATCCTTCTATGATGACTAGAGAAGCTGGAGGTGGGAGGCACTGCGTTGCGGTGGTTCTCCTCCTATCTCTCTGGTCAGTTGCAGTCGGTGTTGGTGGGGGGACAGTGGTCGACCCCTAGCCCCCCCCCTTTGTAGGGTGCCACAGGGCTTGGTTCTCTCCCCTCTCCTATTTAACATCTGCATGAAGCAGCTGGCTGTCATCATCCGATGCCACGGGATGAGGTATCAGCAATATGCTGATGATATCCAGCTTTACATCTCCACCCTGTGTCAATTCAGTGAAGCAGTGGATGTCATGTGCTGGTTCCTAGAGACTGTTAGGATCTGGATGGGAGTTAACAGTCTCAAGCTTAACCCTGACAAGACTAAATGGCTGTGGACATTGCCTGTAAAAGACAGTTCCATCTGTCCATCCTTCGTTCAGGGTGGGTGGGTGGAATACTAACCCCTCAGAATGGGTCCAAAATTTGGGGGTCCTCCTAGATTCTCAGCTGAGATTAGAAAAACTCAGCTGTAGCTAGGGGGACCTTTGCCCAGGTTCACTTAGTGTACCAGTTGCAATCCTATTTGGATCAGGAGTCAGCATGGCTGGCTCAGGAATTCTGGGAGTTGAAGTCCAAAAGTCATAAAGGGGTCATAGTTCCCCATCTCTGCTTTTAAAAGATGCTCAGTTCAGATATGTTTTAATGTTCTGTAAACGTATCTGAACTGAGATATGTTTCATGTTGAATCCAAAAGTTCTTTAGCGCCGTGTAAGAAAGACAGTTTCTGAAGTGTGACTCTTATTCCATCTAATTAAGCAAGATTAAGAGGCAAGTAAAGGCTTTTTACTGTGAAGAATGTACAATAAGAACTTGGTGCTTGTATTTGTGTGTGTATTGTAAGGACTGGGGGCATGTCAGAAGGGGATGTAACAACCTACACACATAGCAGACTCAGAAACTGTAGCACATACAATTAGGAATTTTGATAATGAGCCAGATATCACCAGAAGACAAATATAATTTATGGGTTGGAATAAACTTGGATTACAATATATTGGGATCAGTATCTCATGAATTTAGAAGAGAAGACAAGTAAGAGGGGAAACCAGTAATTGCCTAAAGAAGAAGCTACTCTTTAGTGTTAAGGGTGGCTCTGGATACATGCCATGTATTAATTTTCATTTCTTCCTTGCATATAATTTGTCTACAGTGTACTTGGACAACAAAGGGACTAAACAACAGATAAGGGAAAAGTCTTTAATCTTTGTCCAGGATGACCAAAATCATAGGGGAAATTTAGCCAAATCAGTGATTGGCATGGCATGGCATAGCTTTGGAAATGACTGAGTATCTTTGAGCTGCTTAAGAATGAAGATGACACACATCAGAGGTGGGTTCCTCCTGGTTGGGACCAGTTCTTTAGAACCGGAAGTGGGATTCCCTAATTACTCCCAGCTGTAGATTAAGATCTTCTTCTGCATCTATGCAGATGCTCCTGTCATCCCATAATCCTATGCACCTGGATATTGAGAATGGAGTCATTAATCAACCCCTCTTCATCTGACCCAGACGAGGGTCTAACTGGAGGTTCTACAGGCACTGCAGGAGCTTCCACCTCTACCACTCCAGCATCTTCAGATTCCATCTCTTCTTCCCCCTAACTGTCTGAACCTCTGAGTTTCCGATGCTCCAATGGCCCCAGCTCATCTGGTTAAAAATCTGGAACAAAAAATATCCTAGACATGTACTATATATAATTACGCACATAATTACTTCCACTAGAATAGCTTCTGCCCAGATTTGGAAAAGCAAAAATATACCTTCAGAGGCCCAAATCATAGAAAAAATATATACATGTACAGAACTAGATGAGATGACTACAGATATTAAGGGAACAAAGGAAAATGAATCAATTAAAATATGGGAGAATTGGCATAAATGGATTCAAAAAAGATATTTGACAGAAGAACAGTAAGACTCAGATTACCTTTGTATTGAATCAATTGACTATCTCACCCTATGGTTTATCATGCAAGATGTGTATATGTTAAAAATCTCTTTTCTTTTCTCTTTTCCACTTTATTTTTCTCACTAGCACATATTAACTGAGATTGATGTAAGCTGCCTGTTTTCCCATTATTTTTTCTACTCATGTGCTATAAAACTAAAAGTTATTATGAATGTATACAAACAATGGGCAATGATAGAATAGAATGGAATGGAATGGAATAGAATAGAATAGAATTTTATTGGCCAAGTGTGATTGGACACACAAGGAATTTTTCTTGGTGCATATGCTCTCAGCGTAAATAAAAGAAAAAGGTACATTTGTCAAGAATCATGTGGTACAACACTTAACGATTGTCATAGGGATCAACTAAGCAATGAAGAAACAATCAATATTATTAAAAATCTTAGGATACAAGCAACAAGTTACAGTCATACAGTCCTAAGCGGGAGGAAAAGGATGATAGGAATGATGAAAAAACTAGTAGAATAGAAGTGCAGATTTAGTAAAAAGTCTGACAGTGTTGAGGAAATTATTTGTTTAGCAGAGTGATGGCGTTCGGGAAAAATTGTTCTTGTGTCTAGTTGTCTTGGTGTGTTCTTGTGTCTAGTGGTCTTGGTGTGTTCTTGTGTCTAGTTGTCTTGGTGTGCAATGCTCTGTAGCGATCTGTAAATAGATTACTGTTGTTATTGTTACTGTTACTGTTACTGTTATTATTATTATTTATTAGATTTGTATGCCGCCCCTCTCCATAGACTCGGATGTATTTCTATATGTAATAAAAACAAAAATAAAACATTTGTTTTTAAAAAAACCCTGTTACCGGAGGAGCTGGCCATGAGCCAACCAGAACAGTGGCCACCCCCTCCTCACCCAATTCAAAATAGTATGGAGTTCAGCATCTTCGGTTGTTTTGGCAGCAATATCCGCCAAAACGTCACGATGCACACCAGTGGCGAAGGTAAGTGGAGCCCATCCCTGGTTTGGCCCTGTGTTCTTTCACTTTTGAGATGGGGAAAATACTTTCTGGCTTTATAAGGCTGGTATAATGAATATAATAAAATATCAACTTCATGAAATAAATATTAGAAATAATATTTCTTATTTTCCAATGATCAGGACTGATTTGAGAGTGGTGGGCCACAAATATCGGGGTGGCTATTTTGAGGAGAGGGAATTCCTCAACATCATACTCTAAAGCAAACTGCCAAGAAATCTCACTGCCAGTGTTAAACAAACCTTTCTGTCTTCCAGATTGGCAGTTGGAACCAATCCATGCTTTTAAATGGAACAGACCTTACTACTACAATATTTATATACTGATCCAAACAGCATGCAATTATTTTCTTTTCATTCATAATTTGGATGGCATGCTTATTTTTGTAGTATAGTCTACATTAGGTACAGTTTATTTTCATTTAACTCCGCTTCTGGTGACTACATGGACATATCCATTTGCTTCCTTGGCAACTATAAGGAGAAGACCTAACAGGATTTGATGACCTAAACCTTTGGAAAATTGCTTAGAAAGGGAGAATAGCGTGCTGGCCAACTGATTTTTGGCCTTGGGAATGGTTGTTTTATTTTATTTTATTTTATTTTATTTTTTATTTTGTTTTATTTTGTTTTATTTTGTTTTATTTTGTTTTATTTTGTTTTATTTTGTTTTATTTTGTTTTATTTTATTTTATTTTATTTTATTTTATTTTATTTTATTTTATTTTATTTTATTTTATTTTATTTTATTTTATTTTATTTTATTTTATTTTATTTTATTTTATTTTATTTTATTTTATTTTATTTTATTTTATTTTATTTTATTTTATTTTATTTTATTTTATTTTATTTTATTTTATTTTATTTTATTTTATTTTATTTTATTTTATTTTATTTTATTTTATTTTATTTTATTTTATTTTATTTTATTTTATTTTATTTTATTTTATTTTATTTTATTTTATTTTATTTTATTTTATTTTATTTTATTTTATTTTATTTTATTTTATTTTATTTTATTTTATTTTATTTTATTTTATTTTATTTTATTTTATTTTATTTTATTTTATTTTATTTTATTTTATTTTATTTTATTTTATTTTATTTTATTTTATTTTATTTTATTTTATTTTATTTTATTTTATTTTATTTTATTTTATTTTATTTTATTTTATTTTATTTTATTTTTTTATTTTATTTTATTTTATTTTATTTTATTTTATTTTATTTTATTTTTTATTTTACTTTACTTTATTTTATTTTATTATTTTATTATTTTATTATTTTATTATTTTATTATTTTATTATTTTATTTTATTTTATTTTATTTTATTCTATTTTATTCTTTTCTTTTCATTTCATTTCATTTCATTTCATTTCATTTCATTTCATTTTATTTTATTTTATTTTATTTTATTTTATTTTATTTTATTTTATTTTATTTTATTTTTTATTTTATTTTACTTTATTTTATTTTATTATTTTATTATTTTATTATTTTATTATTTTATTATTTTATTTTATTTTATTTTATTCTATTTTATTCTTTTCTTTTCATTTCATTTCATTTCATTTCATTTCATTTCATTTCATTTCATTTTATTTTATTTTATTTTATTTTATTTTATTTTATTTTATTTTATTTTATTTTATTTTATTTTATTTTATTTTATTTTATTTTATAGTCCTATGCCATGTAGGGCTTTATAGTTCATAACCAACACTTTGAATTGTGCCCGGGAACGGATCGGTAACCAATGCAGTCCGTGTAGTGATGACGAGACATGGACATTTATTTATTTATTTATTTATTTATTTATTATTTAGATTTGTATGCCGCCCCTCTCCGAAGACTCGGGGCGGCTAATGTCTTGGAAGGCTCAAAACTGCTCGCAGAGCTGCATTTTGGACAATCTGAAGTTTCTGAACACTCTTCAAAGGTAGCCCCGAGAACAACAAAGAAACAAACAAACAAACAAACAAACAAACAAATAAACAGTTTGCTGTCTGTTTTGCTCAATTATCCTGCTGGTGATTTAAAATTATACAACTGGATGCTGGGAGGGTATTTATTTATTTGTTTGTTTGTTTGTTTACTTATTTATTTATTTATTTAATTAGTTAATTAGTTAGTTAGTCAGTCCAATACATAATACACATTGAAGAGAATAGATATTTAGTAATATAACTAAAGAAACGAATAGAAGAAAAGATATAAAAGTATAGGTGAACAAATTTGAAAGGAAGAAAAAGATAAATGAGATAAGGAGAGACAGGGGATGGAAGGCACACTGGTGCATTTATGCACGCCCCTTACTGACCTCTAAGGAACCTGGAGAGGTCAATCGTGGATAGTCTAAGGGAAAAATGTTGGGGGTTAGGGGTTGACACTACTGAGTCAGGTAATGAGTTCCATGCTTCGACAACTCAGTTGCTGAAGTCATATTTTTTACAGTCAAGTTTGGAGCGGCTAATATTAAGTTTGAATCTGTTGCGTGCTCTTGTGTTGTTGCGATTGAAGCTGAAGTAGTCATTGACAGGTAGAACGTTGCAGCATATGATCTTGTGGACAATACTTAGATTGTGTTTTAGGCGTCGTAGTTCACCAGAAAGAGTGGCGTAGTCTCTTATTCCATCATAACTTCATGGTGACTATGCGAGCTACTGTTCTGGGTGAAATGATAGAAAGGAATCAGATTGAAGCTCACGAATGGAAATCCTCTGAATGGACAAGAGTCTCTTGTGATGCAGGGCAGATTTAACATAAGCTGATGGCCCATGCCACAGATAGCTGCATTCAGCATTTCCAGAGCTCTCGGATTCCAATAAGACTACCTCAGTCAGCCCTTCTGAATTCCAACCGAAGTAAAATCTGCTGGAGGAACTTCTGAGAACCAGTTTTATCATAGTTTCTGGAAAGACTTTTCACATTTCGGTTGCTATGCCCTGGAAGGCATCTCTGTGGACTTTGGGTTTATTTTTCATACCTGGAAAATAAATTACCAAGAATGCACCACCCTGATTATAGATATGCACAGGGTTGGGCTGCTGCCCGGACTGGGGGTGGGGGAATGCAGTGGGGTAGCAAAAATGGAGCTCCACCCCAGAGCACCCAATTTGCACTGAAAGATGTAGAAAGGAAATGCAGGGCGTCCTGCAGAAGCCACACCTACAGTGTGGTAGTAAAATTTTTGGCAGCCCTTCACTGGATATGCATCACCCAGAAAGGTGGCTTTATATATATATATGTCAAATGTTTTTTTTTTTAAGCTGGAATGTTAAAATTAAGGGAGACTAGGATGGTCCCATTTCGGCCTTGTTCTGGCCTCATCAGCTAGCCACACCCTTCCTTACTGGGATTCGATCCGGTGGACTCTGCCTTGTAAGGCAGAGAATTAGCAGTTGAGCTATCAGAGCAGATCCCTTCCAGCTCTGTACCAGGGAGGGGCTATATATGTTATTTTTATATATACACATACATACATACATATATACATACATACACACACACACACACACACACACACACATATATATGTCACATGTTTTTTTGCTGAATTTGAAAATTAAGGGAGACTAGGATAGATCTATTTCAGACTTATTTTGGCCTCATCAGCTAGCCATACCCTCACTGGGACTTGAACCTGCAATCTTTGCCTTGTAAGGCAGAGAGAATTAACCTTTAGGCTACAGTATCCAATCCCTATATATATATCTATGATTTTGTGGCATGATGAGCTGCCATGCGAATTGGATTTTCTTTTTTGGATGGGTGAGTAGAATGTCACCTAAGAAGTTGAAGATTTTCTCACTGATAAAGAATGTACCGTGTTTCTCCGAAAATAGGACATGTCCTGAAAAGAATGCCAAGCCTGATTTTTGGGGTGGGTGTAAATCAGTGGCGGGCTACCATTCCCAGCCCTAGCAGAGCAGGCTGGGAATGTGCACGTGTGCCCGTGCAAGAAGAGATGCTGATCGCTTTGACGCAACCTCCCAAAACAAGGTAAGGACTGCTCGAGGCGGCGCTGGGGGTGGTAGCCGGGTCTCGTAGCGTGATGGAGGGGTGAGCCAATGAAGCTGCCGCTCACAATAGATCTGACACGCCACTAGTGGTAGCAGCGGGGGCTCGTGGCATGGTGGAGGGTCGAGCTGACAGAGTAGCCACTTGCCACCATGCCGCCCCCACCATGGCGCCCCCACCATGCCGCCCCCACCACGCCGCCTCCACCATGCCACCTCCATTGCGCTGCTCCACCATGCCCCCCCACTGTTCCATCCCCACCACGCCGCCACTGCCTGGTGCTACCGCGAGCGGCAGCTCTGTCTGCTCGCCCCTCCACTGTGCCATGGCCCTTTCCTTGCTCTTGATCTCCTGCAGGTCAATGGGCCATGGCATGGTGAGCAGGCAGGCAGGGCAGCCCCGAACTCCAGCTGTGCGGCTTGCTGTGTGCGATGAGCAGGAGAGCAGACAGCAGGACACGTAGCCGGAGCATGGACAGGCTGCTGTTGTTGCTATCCCCAGCTGCCGCTCTGGGTGCTGCAGCGAGATTCGGATGCTGCAAATGTGCAGCAGCTGAAATCTCATGTGTTCGTCCTTGCAGCAGCGAGGTTTGAGGCTGGAAACGACCTGTTTCCCATCTTCTGGTTGGTCCAGTAGGCTTGTGTTTCACTCTCCCCAGGCTCCAAATGCTTCCCTGGTACCAGGGGGGAGGGTAAAAATGCCCCCCAGAAGGCCCTTCCGGAGCCTTTGTGCATGTTAAAAATCAGCTGGTCGGCACACACATGCACGTTGGAACTGATCTAGAGCAATGGCTCATGTGCCAGCAGATATGGCCAAAAATTGCCAATTTCTTTACCGGAATCGTTCTGGTTGCGTGTGCATGGAGCATGCACAGTGTGTACATGGTGTGTGCATGGCATGCACACGCCCGCAACGATGGAGCAAGCCTACGCAGCCCATTTCCGCCAATGGAACGGCGTTTCTGCCGTTCCGGATAGTAGCCCATCCTTGGTGTAAATAAATACCCTCCCCTGAAAATAAGCCCTAGTGAAGAGGTGGGTAAGGAATTCCACATGTGCGGAAGCAAAAATCCCCTGGAAATCGAGCGCACATCTTCACGTGAGATATGCAGAAGCCAAATTGCACGTCGGGCACAGGTGTGTGCCAGGTGCGCACGCAGGGGCGTGCTTCTGGCGCATTCCGGTAGGGTTGCAATTGGTAGCCCGCCCCTGCATGAAGGATATATCCAAGGGTTCTAAACTAAGACCCTTGCATTGTCTTTTTCTCCAAAAGCCTCAACCTGGGCCAGATATTATAAATGTCATTCTTTTTTAAAAAAGACTTTATTAAATATATACATTAAAAACATATCACAAAAAAACGACAGAATAACAATATATACAATACATACACATAAGAAGAAAAGAGAAAAGGAAAAAAGAAAAAGAAATAAAGCATCTTGCTTTATACATAGCATATTTGGTATCATTATTTAGAATTTGCACCACCTAAAGGGTAGTGTAATTGGCATGCAGCTTATACCTAATACACAAAGGAAAATCTTCCTTTTAATAATTGTTACATATTTATTACATAAGTACAACCTTTTAATTTTCTTGTTTTTATATCAATCGTATATTATTTTTTCAATGGTATAACAGTGCTTTGATTTGTTAATATTTTTTCTTGATATTAATTAGATTTTTCTCTCTAAATTTGGCTTTAGGGTTCCTAATTTTCTTTCATTTTAATTTATTTTTTGCAATCCAGATATACCATCTGTCCCAACTTTTGTGGAAGTCCTCCATGTCATTTATTAACACGCTACAAACTTTTCTTTGTATTCCAGTTCTCCAGACTCCAGGCATCTTATAAAATTAAAAAATTATCTGCCGCACGATCACCATTTTGTTTCTGAATGACTGAACCAAGGCTAGGAATCTTTTACTAGGCTGTAACTTCCACCTAACACCTATTATCACTGTCACCGGAGCTGCCTTTCATTCTGATTAAGTTTAGCATCTCTCCCAGGAATGGCTGTCAGGCCATTGTCCTCATGCTCAGCCAGTTTCCTCACATACATTAAAATTAAAAATAGAGGAGAGACTGGCAACGTTTTTTTCTCCGGCTTCCAGAATGGGTGACTCCCTCCCACTATTTTCGTGCACTGGGTGAAGGTCTATCATGTGCTTTAGCAGCTTCAAAATCTGAAAAAGAGGCCAAGGGGATGTCCCTGGGTATAGAGACATGAAGACACATTAGCTTTAAACAGGGCAAAAACTCTGCGGGACCTAGAGGATGGATTCACAGATTCAAGATTTCCAGAAAACGTTCCTCCTGTTGAGAGGATAATTGCCGTATTTTTCGGTGTATAAGAGGCACCTTTTTCCTCCCTAAAAGAGGCTGGAATTAGGATGTGTCTTATACTCTGAATGTAGCATTTTTTCCCTAGCCCTAACTAGCTTCTAAAGATCTTCCCATCTCTTCCCATTCCTCTTTATGTATGATTTGTTTGGATTGCATGATTGTTCTTAATAAGGGTTTTAAATATTGTTTTTAATATTGGATTTGTATACTGTATTGTTTGTTGTGAGCTGCTCCGAGTCCTCGGAGAGGGGCGGCATACAAATATAATAATAATAATAATAATAATAATAATAATAATAATAATAATAATAATATTATTATTATTATTATTATTATTATTATTATTATTATTATTATTATATTAACCAGAAAGTTGTGAATGGGGAAACTAAAGAAAAATAAATCCATCACTGCACCACAGCAAACACACATCTATGAATACATAGTAAAAAGGTATTATTATCTTGGTTAGGGTTTTCTAACACTCTATTGGATATTTACAAAACTGCACTTTAGGAAGCAAAACACACACACACCCATGACCTAAATAGATGGGGGAAAACCTGTTTTTCTTCCTAGGGTCTTTGGTCTAAAAAACCCCATACTCTTTTCAAGCAGTTTGAGAAAATTGCATGGTAGACATGAGAACATCTGATGGAAAAATTACTCACAAATTCACAAACTTATGTAACAGAGAGAATAAACCCGGTAGACACTTTCATACTGAGAAGCATCTCTTTGCATTTTTTCCTTAAAAGATTTGTCAGTAGATCATTCTTTCAAATAACAGAATGACAGAATTGGAAGAGACCTTGGAGGTCTTCTAGTCCAACTCCAGGTTTAGGCAGGAGACCTCCACAATTTCAGACAAGTGACCCCCAACCAATAAAGGGCTACCAAAATTTTTACTACCACACTGTGGGTGTGGCCTATGCAGGATGCCCTGAATTTTCTTTCAATATCTTTCAGTGCAAATTGGGTGCTCTGGGGTGGAGCTCCATTTTCACTACCCCATTGCCTTCCCCCCCATCCAGGCAGCAGCCCACCTGTGCCCCCAACCATAAGTCTAGTGCCAATTCTCTCAACAGAGCTTTAAGCTGATTGATTTTTAAGATTTAATTGGATTTGTATGCTGCCCCTCTCCGAGGACTCGGGGAGACTCACAGCATGTACAGAAAAACAAGAAACAGTAATAACAATGCAATTAATAATACATTAAAAATATTTAAAATTATAATTAAAAAACTATCAGTATCATTCATTCAACAATCAACTAAAACATTCATTGGTCAGGGGGGAAGATCTAAGAAACCCCAGGCCTGGTGGCAAAGATGAGTTTTTAAACTCTTTCGGAAGGCAAGGAGGGTGGGGCAGTGTGAATCTCAGGGAGATGATTCCAGAGGGCTGGGGCCCCCTCAGAGAAGGCTCTTCCCCTAGGTCCCACCAGCCGACCTTGTTTGGTCGACGGAATCCTAATGAGACCAACTCTGTGGGACCTCACCAGTCGCTGGGATTCGTGCGGCAGAAGGCGGTCTCGGAGATAGTCTGGTCCTATGCCAGGTAGGGCTTTATAGGTAATAACCAACACTTTGAATTGTGTCCAAAAACAGATTGATAGCTGATTGGCAGGAAGGTCAGAGGGACACCCCCACTGTAAATGCCTGATTGGTTGCATTGTAAAAATATGTTCCAAAGAGCCGGAATAGAAACTTTAGTTCCTAGCACCATGGGAAATTCATCTTTTCCCATGGCCTTAGGCAACCCCTGTGAAACAATCATTCGACCCCCAGGGTGAGAACCACTGGTCTAGTCTCCAGTGATGGAGCACCCACAAATTCTGAAGGTAAGTTGTTCCACTGGTTAATTTTTCTCACTGTTAGGAAATGTCTCCTTAGTTCTAGATTGCCTCTCTCCTTATTAGTTTCCACCCATTGTTTCCTGTCACACATATTATTTTTAAGATATGAATTTGAACTACTGCTAGTCGACTAAACAATGTTGTCTGGCGGGACGTAGGCGAAGAGCTTTCTCTTTGGTGGCCCCGTCCCTCTGGAATCAACTCCCTCCAGAGATTTGAACTGCCCCCACCCTCCTCACCTTCCGCAAGACTCTGAAGACCTACCTATTTCGCCAGGCATGGGATAATTGATGTATTCCCTTATTGACTAGTAAGATTTATGTGTGATAGGATTAGGTAGTATTGACTGTTTTAAAACGAGAGTGGGTTTTTAGCTTTAGTTTTTAATTATTGGATTTGTATTACATTGTTTATTGTTGTTGTGAGCCGCCCCGAGTCTTCGGAGAGGAGCGGCATGCAAATCTAATAAAAAATTAAACCTTAAAATTAAAAAAAGTTGATTGAAAATGAAAACCAGGAAACTGAATAGCCAGGATATGTCCTTTGTCTTCTGTTTTGTGATGGCGCCATCCTTGGAATAGTTTCTACTCAATGGTTATATCTACAGCATTTTCTGGCAACGTGTTGGATGAATCCTAGCAGCTTTTAAGGGCATGCAGATCACAATGGCTCTCAGCCCCGAGTGCACGGGTGCAACAGCAGGTGCCTTTTGTAACTAGGTTCAGGCTACCAGGGGAAGACTTCCTCGTATGCCAGGCGCCTCACAGCTGACAAGAATGATGCCCTTCAGACCATCAGTAACCGTGTTTTGCAAGGCGATAATTCTGTTGGACTTTGGAGTGGCCTTTAATGCATCCTTATAATGTTTCAGTTGCTCACCTCTCTTTTGCTCTTCGAATTGTAGTTCAGAGCAGGCATGCGAGCTAGCTGCTTAGTTTTGTATCCCCTTACATCATGTTTCCAATTCCAGGACATTACCATTATCCTTCTGCATTGGCTCAGCTCAGATATGATGTAGACAACATAGTTGCAACCGGAAAACCAATACTTCTGCTTCTGTAAGGGGCAGTTGTCCATTCCGAGCATAATATGTCCATGAACAAAGGCTGTGCCTTCACTTAAATGGGGTATTCTTGCTTCGTCTTCATTGGTCCTAATTGAGATAATATAATGATATTAGTTTAGATTTGGTGAAGAGATTCAATAGACATCCTCCTCTTACTATTGGTATTACAATTTAACACATTATATATCTATTAATATTTTCTTTCTTTCTTTCTTTCCTTCTTCTCTCCCTCTCTTCTTCCCTCCTTCCCTTTCTTTTCTTAATAACAACAACAACAACAACAACAACAACAACAATAATAATAATAATAATAATAATAAATAATAATAGATTTGTATGCCGCCCCTCTCCGAAAACTTCTTTCTTTTCCTTCCTTCCTTCCTTCCTCCTTCCTTCCTTCCTTTCCCTCCTTCCCTCCTTCCCTACTTTCTTTTCCCTCCGTCCCTCCTTTCCATCTTTCTTTTCTTTCTTTTCTTTCTTTCTTTCTTTTCCTCCCTCCTCCCTTCTCTCCCTTCCTCCCTTCTTTCTTTCCATCTCTTCCTCCTTCACTCCCTCCTTTCTTTTCTTTCTTTCCTTCTTCCTTCCTTCCTTCTTTCTTTCTTTCCTTCCCTCCCTCCCTCCCTCCTTCCTTCCTTCCTTCCCTCCCTTCTTTCTTTCCCTCTCTCTCCCTCCCTCCCTCCCTCTATTTGGGAGATTATCTTAAACTGCTGCTCCTTAAGAAATAATGTGGCATCATGTTGTGACCTGTCAGTTGCCAACCCCTGCAGCAGCCAAATCCGAGGAGGAGAAGGCATGGGTCAGCATCGAGGCAACCTGAGAGCTCCAAGGGGGGGGGGGGGGGAGGGAAAGGAATGGAGCTGTCAGAGATGGAGACAGAGGCGGAGCCTGGGTCCATCAGCCCTCAGGTGGATAGTCAACAGCTCCTAGGTCTGGAGGTGGCTGATGAGGAAGAGGAGGAACAGCTGGGTCCAATGCCTGACACCCAGAGGCACAAAAGGCAGAGGAGAGGAGAGCAGTGGAAATATGTGGGACAATCCTTGGGAAGGAAGGGCCACCACTGCTAGCAAAGCCCAACCCAAGCTCTGGGGATAAAAGGCAGGGGGCGGAGATGAATAGATGTGGTAGACAACAGATATTGCTTATGACCAGACTATCTCTGGGTTCATTTCCTGCCACATACCTCCCAGAGACCAACAAGATCTCACAGGGTTGGCTTTTTCCAGGTCCTGGCGATTACACAATGCAGGTTGGCGGGGCTGTGGGGGAGGGCCTTCTCTGTGGCTGCTCCAGCTCTACCAACTCCCCCCGCCCTCGATGTTCATACTGCTCCCAACCTACTGGTCTTCTGAAAGGCAGTTAAGACTGTCTTCACCCCCAGCAGGCCTGGGAGCCATGAATACTATTACCTGTCAAGGCCAAATTGTGTTGATTGGATAGGTATGTACGTTTGGTTGATTGGATTGCGGTGGGTATTATAGGATTTTATTGTTTTTATTGTTTTAATGTTTTTATAATGAATATTGACTTCTTTTATTGTTGTATTTTATTGTGTTTTATATTGTTGTAAGCCGCCCTGAGTCCTACGCGATTTGGTGGCATAGAAGTCAAATTAATAAAATAAATAATAAATAATAACTATTCATCTCCCAGCCATCTGGACTTGTTAGCCTGCGGCAAGAGAAACTTTTTGCTGGGACACTTCTAATAAAGGAATCTTTGAGTTAACTTCATAGGGTTTGTTGTGTTTGGGGAGCTGTGTCAGAACACATCATTAACTCATGGTTGATCCCCAACTATTCAACTCTTTCATTGATAAATATATTTAGCCACAATCCATAAAAACTATGAATAAAACAATAATTTCATTAAAAATAACGTAGAAACAGTTGCAAATCTCTTAATTTATATAATTTAAATTGATTCCACTCGGCTGCTCCGTTTTATGTATGGTTTGTTTGGGTTGTATGATTGTTTTTAAATCAAGGGTTTTTAACTGTTTTGCTTTTTAATCATTTGATTTGTATTTTGTATTGCTGTTGTAAGCTGATCCAAGTCTTCGGAAAGGGGCAGCATACAAATCTAATAAATTATTATTATTATTATTATTATTATTATTATTATTATTATTATTATCATCATCATTAATGTTAGAATCCCAATACACATGGATGTGTACAACTGCCATACTCTGGACAATCTTTATTAAAAGTTTATAATTCTGTGAAACGCCTCCTCTCCAAGTCTTTATTGCATCTCCTTGGTGCATCTGCAAAATAGATCATATGGTTCAGGAAGAAAATTATGGAGAATTAAACCACACACTGTTTTCTCTGTTACAGGCTTGTTCTTTTGCTGCTGTTGGTAGCTGCCCCTCACCGGTGATCTGTACAATCCTGCTGTCATTTTATTATTATTATTATTATTATTATTATTATTATTAATGCATTTAGTATCCTGTTTTTCATCCTGGAGGGCATAATTTTGTTACTATGCCAAATAACATTCAACTTTAAAAAGCATTTCTTAGAGCATCATGGGTCTTGCTTTCTTTAGATGATGGCTGTAAAGACTTGCATCCCTTTTGTGCCACACCATCTCTGTGTACTAATTCCCAGCTTTTATTTGGAAGTTATTTCTGCTAAAACTTAGGACCTTGAGTGATTTACTCCTCATATGTCTTTGTTTTAGTTCCTGACTTCCAAACAGCCAGCTGAGACTAGAACTCCAAGCATTAACAATTCAGAACACTCGTCTGACAATGTCAAGGACATTGTTTATCACGTAACACTCAACTCAAGACTGCTAAGATAGCAAAATGTTGCCTACAACCTTGAGGGGTAAATTATTAATAAGTCAGTTGGGTTAAAACATGATTAAAATATATGCGGTATTTCCTGAATGTTTATGGTAAACCATTATGGATGCCCAAGCAGACTGTGATATGGAAGAGCTAGCTTACAGCAAATAAAAGTCTATCGAATCTAGAATTTTATTTCATTGTCAATGGGAAGCTCATAAACATGTCTAGGGCGGTGATGGCTAATCTTTTTCTCATCATGTGCTGAAAGTATGCACACATGTGCATGCTGTTACCCATAATGCAATGTCCCCACCCCCTGTACATATATGCATGCCCCCCTCATGCCCCCATGCTCCCACATACATATGGCCCCTGTTTTGGGCCTAGCATAAGTATAAGAATATAAGACACACTCTTTTCCTCCCTAAAAGAGGCTGATAATGTCAGTGCGTCTTATACTCTGGATGTAGCTTTTCCCCCCTTAAGCCGTAACTAGCTGCTAATGATCTTCCCAGCTCTTGCCTTACAGGCTCTTTCATTGTTTCTCTCTGCGAAGAATGTTTTCCAAGCTCTAAGTCTTTCCAGGCTTTTTTTTTGCATTGCTCTAATTTGCTCCAAATAAGTTTCTTTCCAGCCCTAACCAGGTGCTTATGAAGTTCCCAGCTCTTACTGGCTTGCAAGCTCTTTCATTGTTACTCTCTGCGAAGAATGTTTTCCAAGGCTTAAGTCTTTGCAAAGTTTTTTTCCATTGCTCTACTTGCTCTGAATGTTTCTTTCCATGTGTTGATGATGTTCCCAGCTCTTACTGGCTTGCAAGCTCTTTCATTGTTACTCTCTCCGAATAAAGTTTTTTTTAAAGTCCTAACCAGGGGATAAAATAATGTGCTGGCTAAGGACACTAGCCAGATGAATACCTGGTAAGCAGATTCTTTTCCCAATTTTCTCCCCCAAAAATGAGGTGTGTCTTATACTCCAATGCGTCTTATACTCCGAAAAATACGGTATGTGAGGAGACCATCTGTACAATTATCTATACAATATAGAATCTTTCTATAGATGTTCTATATAATGGAACTCAAAAGTGATAAGAAGCACTATTGTTATAGATTCCTGAATAACATCCTCACATTTCTGAAGACAGCTTGAGTATTTTTTGTTCCTTCGTAATATCCTTTTGATTCTAATCTTCTCATCAGTTCGCTGTCTTGAATGTGCTATCAGAAGTCTTCCAATAAAACTTCTTTGTTTTCAGTACAATCCTACCTATATTTTGATAAAGAAATAATCCCATTTTAAGAGAAGAATCTGCTTGGGAGGGAAAATGTCAAGACCAGACCATGGTGTTGTGACCAGATCAATAAGGCCCTGATGTGATGGATGTCAAAAAGAGGTGCGGTATTCAAGGCCTAGTCACAACCACATCCCAACAAGTCAGTAGTGATGGGCGAACCGAACTTGCAAAGTTCGGACTCGTGCCAAACTTTGCAATGTTCGACATGCCAAACCCAAACTTTTTAAAAAGTTCGGTAAAGTTCAGGTTTGGGTTTAGCGTTTGTTCGAATACCGCAAAACGCCGTCGCCTGGCAGGAGAGTGGGGAATCCCATCGTGGGATTTCCTACCTCCTTTTGCTTGTGGAGCTGCAAGTAAAAGGAGGTGGGAAATCCCACAATGGGATTCTGGAGGCGGGGCTTTGACGTCACGGAGACTACTTCCTGGCCGGCTGAAACAGGGAGGAAGGAGTCTCCATGATGTCAAAGCCCCGCCCCCGGAATCCCATCATGGGATTCCCCACCTACTTTTGCTTGCAGCTCCGCTGCGGCATCATTTTCTGTAAAAATAAAAGGAAGCAAAAGGAGGTATGGAATTACCCACCTCCTTGTTTATTTTTACAGAAAAGGACGCCGCAGCGGCTTGCTGCTACTCAGGTTCGGATTCAGGTTTGGCAAACTCACCCGAACGTCACGGCAAAGTTCAGGTGAGTTCGCCAAACCCAAACTTCGTTGGGTTCCCCCAACACTAGCAGTTGATAGCTTGCTTAAATTTCACCATTAGATACTGGGAGAAAAGCCCAACAATTTTAGGCTGTATGTAATATGAGGTGGATAGGTGACATGTAAATGTTTTTTCTTCTCTGACATTATAGGAAAAAATTAGGAGAGTCAACCTACAATTTCCTTTTCCTGGTCTATTAGTTCCTTGCAGCATGACCTTTGATAAAGGAAAAAAAAACCCATTTTCTTCTAGAAATAAAACCAGCTGTCCCTAGTCTGTAATTTGACTGTCTTGGTTACTCTAGGAATCCTCTGTGCATTCAGACAGTGATCTCATACAATGCTTCCATTCAGATGAACAGGGACATCAGAAGAAGCTGAGGTGTATCTAGTTGCACGAAATAAGTGCATTTCTCTGCATCTCCAGAGCATGACACTTCAATAGGCAACACTGCTCACATTGTTGCCACAGCTGCAAGAAGAGTTTGGGTTCTCAAGTTCCATTAAAAAGCAATATCAGGACATTGGTGTGTTCACCTCCTGCCATTGTCATTCATACTTACCCATGTGCATAGAAGAATATCAAAGGTGGAATGACACATGATGGATTTTTTAAATTAACCAACTACCTGAGTAAAAATGGAAGGTCATAGCTGGGCTTGTTCTTCTATTTCACCTCCTCTTCAGATTTTTGCAGATTTTACTGTAGAGTTCTCACCATTTTTACCCATACAAAAGAGAAGACTGTTCTAAGCCAAAGTCTTTTTAATCAGGTATTGTGTGAACTTTGACTTAATGCCCTCCAATTTAAAAATACAATTGTAAACAACCAAACAAAAAACTAAAAGAGAGAGAAAATCTTGAATATTTTCTTATCTTTACATTAATATGCCAGTATTCCTGAATGCTAATAGAAACATAGAAACATGACGGCAGAAAAAGACCTCATGGTCCATCTAGTCTGCCCATATACTATTTCCTGTATTTTATGTTAGGATGGATATATGTTTATCCCAGGCATGTTTTAATTCAGTTACTGTGGATTTACCAACCACGTCTGCTGGAATTTTTTTCCAAGCATCTACTACTGTGTGCCCTTGTTCTTGTGTTCACTTTCCTATTAAAAACACTTCCCTCCTGAAACTTATTTAACTCTTTACCAAATTTAACTTGTGAGCCGCTCTGAGTCCTCGGAGAGGGGCGGCATACAAGTCTAATAAATTATTATTATTATTATTATTATTATTATTATTATTATTATTATTATTAATATCGATGTTGTTGTTGTTATTGTTATTGTTGTTGTTGTTGTTGTTATTGTTATTATTATTATTATTATTATTACTACTACTACTACTATTATTATATGTTTCGATCATGTCCCCCCTTTCCCTTCTGTCCTCCAGACTATACAGATTGAGTTCATTAAGTCTTTCCCGATAAGTTTTATGCTTAAAACCTCCCACCATTTTTGTAGCCCGTCTTTGGACCTGTTCAATTTTATCAATATCTTTTTGTAGGTGAGGTCTCCAGAACTCAACACAGTATTCCAAATGTGGTCTCACCAGAGCTCTATATAGCGGAAACACAATCTCCCTCTTCCTGCTTGTTATACTTCTAGCTATGCAGCCAAGCTAGAGGTATAACAAGTGGTACAGTATAATGATCTCCATGACTTAAAAAAAAAGATCTTAGAAAATTTTATAAGGTTTTATTACATATGAAAACTTCCTATATACAGTGGTACCTCGAGATACGAGTTTAATTCGTTCCGGACCTGGGCTCTTAAGTCGAGCAGCTCTTATCTCGAACGACTTTTCCCCATAGGAATTAATGTAAATAATTTTAATTGGTTCCAGCCCTCAAAAAACTCACAAAGTTAGTCTAAATTATGCAGAAAGACATGTTTTTAATGAAGAAATGTACATGTACATATAAATGAATAATGAAGTTTCTTTCACTTAACTTGTAAACTTTCTTAAACTTTTAAATTTACATATGTTCAACTTCTCTGCCACCCAATCCTGTAGGACAGAGGTCCCCAACCCTTTTTGCACCAGGGACCGGCTTTAAGCGATCAAGAGAGGAATGGGTGAATGAATGGACGGAGGGTGGGAAGGAAGGAAGGAAAGAGGGAAGGGACAGGAACAGAGGAAGGAAGCAAGGAAACTTATGAAAGGGGAGAGTAAGAGAGGAATGAGTGAAGGGAGGGAGGGAGGGAAGAAGGTGGGAAGGAGAAAGAAAAGAAGAAATAGAGGAAGGGAAGGTAAAAGAGAGAAAGAAAAAGAGCAAGAAAGAAAGAAAGAAAGAAAGAAAGGGGGAAGGGACAGGAACAGAGGAAGGAAGCAAGGAAACTTATGAAAGGGGAGAGTAAGAGAGGAATGAGTGAAGGGAGGGAGGGAAGAAGGTGGGAAGGAGAAAGAAAAGAAGAAATAGAGGAAGGGAAGGTAAAAGAGAGAAAGAAAAAGAGCAAGAAAGAAAGAAAGAAAGAAAGGGGGAAGGGACAGGAACAGAGGAAGGAAGCAAGGAAACTTATGAAAGGGGAGAGTAAGAGAGGAATGAGTGGAGGGAGGGAGGGAGGGAAGAAGGTGGGAAGGAGAAAGAAAAGAAGAAATAGAGGAAGGGAAGGTAAAAGAGAGAAAGAAAAAGAGCAAGAAAGAAAGAAAGAAAGGGGGAAGGGACAGGAACAGAGGAAGGAAGCAAGGAAACTTATGAAAGGGGAGAGTAAGAGAGGAATGAGTGAAGGGAGGGAGGGAGGGAAGAAGGTGGGAAGGAGAAAGAAAAGAAGAAATAGAGGAAGGAAAGGTAAAAGAGAGAAAGAAAAAGAGCAAGAAAGAAAGCTGCAAGCACCCCCCCGAGCCCCCCAGGCCGGCTGCAACCTTTTAAAACACGCGCGCCGCTTCGCAGCTGTCTCCTGAAGCCGAACGCGGAAGTTAGCGTTTGGCTTCAGGAGACAGCTCCTTGGCGCTTGTATCTCGAATTTGGGCTTGTAAGTAGAACAAAAATATCTCTCCCCTCCCAGCTCTTATCTCGAGTTGCTCTTAAGTAGAGCAGCTCTTATGTCGGGGTTCCACTGTACATACTCTTTGTTTATATTACTATTAATGCAAAGAATCTAATTTTCTTTTTCAGAAATAAAAATCTTGCTTCCAACCCTTGCAATTTTCCCTAATACAAACTTTTAAAATACTAACCAATAGGTTTTAAGGAGCTATCTCAAGTGTTGTTTTTGACTTATAAAGCCTTTTGTGGCTAGGTGCCAAGATACCCTTAAGGTTGCCTTTTTCAGCTTAAATTCACCTGTCTAATGCATACATCCTGGGGAAAATTACTTGTGTTCTGTCACTTCCATTAAGTTAGAGGGCGTATTTTGAATTTTCTTATCATGCGTTCCATTCTTTTATCAGACACTGGTGGTTTTTCTGCTTAATGGAAATTTTATATTGCCTTTGTGCAATGCTGAGGGTCTTATGACTGCAACTACATGGAAATGGAATACATGCATAAATGTTCCCAATGCACGTTCAAGTTTAAATAGTAATTGCAATGTTTGAACATAACCTTCAACCTTGCCAACTTTTGTTTTGAAAAAGACAGATGCCATTTGCTTTATTCTAAATCTGGTGGAAGTGGAATGCTCAACTTTGCTTTTAGCAGATTCCCCTCCCCCCTATCTCTGCCCAAGGAGCTGCTGATACAGTTCTACAGAGGAATCATTGAATCTGTCATCTGCACCTCTATAACTGTCTGGTTTGGTTCTGCAACCCAACAAGACCGACACAGACTTCAGAAAATAATCAGAACTACAGAAAAAAACAATTACTGCCAACCTGCCTTCCATTGAGGACCTGTATACTGCATGAATCAACAAGAGAGATGTGAAAATATTTACTGACCCCTTGCATCCTACCCTCAAAACATCACTACAGAGCACTGCACACCAAGACAACAAGACACAAGAACAGTTTTCCCCCGAATGCCATCACTCTACTAAATAAATATTTCCCTCAACACTGTCAAACCTTTTACTAAGCCTGCACTTCTATTTCTACTAGTTTTTTCTCATCATTCCTATCACCCATTTCCTCACACTTAGGACTGTATGACTGTAACTTGTTGCTTGTATCCTAATATTTTTTTATTAATATCGATTGTTTCTTCATTGCTTATTTGACCCCTATGACAATCATTAAGTGTTGTACCTCATGATTCTTGACAAATCTATATTTTCTTTTATGTACAGTGAGAGCATATTCAGAGCAAAAAAAGGGCAAAAACTGCCAAAATCTTGCCCATGCAAGCGTCATCGTGCAAGGTATCACTTCGGGTGCATGCGCAGAAGCGAAATATCGCATGGGGGCATGTGCACACGTGTCGGGTGTGTTCACGTACACGCCGGCCTCTGGATTCTGTAACGGTAGGAAAAAGTAAGTGGAGCCTTTCGCTGCATACATACATACATACATACATACATACATACATACATACATACATACATACATACATATTCCAATATACAATGGAACCTCTACTTAAGAACGCCTCTACTTATAAACTTTTCTAGATAAGAACCGGGTGTTCAAGATTTTTTTGCCTCTTCTCAAGAATCATTTTCCCTTTACAAACCCAACCCTCCGAAACTGTAACCGGAAGAGGCAGAGAGAAGCCTTCATGGGGCCTCTCTAGGAATCTCCTGGGAGGAAACAGGGCCTCTACCCTCCCTGTGGTTTCCTCAATCACATGCATTATTTGCTTTTACATTGATTCCTATGGGAAAAATTGCTTCTTCTTACAAACTTTTCTACTTAAGAACCTGGTCACAGAACGAATTAAGTTTGTAAGTAGAGGTAGCACTGTATATTTATATTCAAACACGCTGGGAATGGAACAGAGAAGGAGACTTAACCATAATGCCTTTCTAACCACCATCCTCCTTCTGTTCACTAAAAAAAAAAGAAATAGAAATATTTAGACAGGAAATATTTAGCTTCCCAAAGGGAGGGCTGCTTCCATTCCTAGCCAACAAGGTATTAGAGCCATGTCAAGTGAGGTCGCACAAGTGCTCCTCAGCTTCAGTGTTGTGTTGATTTATCCTGTCAGCTGCTAGTTGACAGGCAGCTCAAAGGCTCCCAGAGCAGGCACGAAAAGTGATAGGAAAGTGTTGGTTTAAATAAAGGGAGAACTTGTTCAAATGAAAGGCACCCTCTGCATCCCGCTGGGTGTTTATAGACGTCAAGGGGTTTGATGGATGAAGCATATTTTAACTGTCAGTCTCTTCTATTGAGGGCTCTGATTGAGCACACCTCTTTCATCCTGGAGAGGAAAAAAGAAGCATCAATAGTAGCTGGTAAAATAGAAAGACAGTCGTCAAACATGAGCACCAATGAGTTTGATTTGTTGCCATCACTGCGTTGGTTTATGGAATTCATTTCCTGAAGAGGTCATGATAGCCCTCAGCCTGGATAGATAGATTAGACAGATTCATGGATGCCAAGTGTATCGGTGGTTATTGAAACGGATGTCCAAGTGCTGCCTCTATGTTGGTCGAGGCAGGCATGATCCCCTTGGGTACCATTTGTTGGGGGTCAAGGGAAAGGGAGGGTTTTGCCTTTTCTTTCTGCTCAAGATCCCCATGGATAATTGGTGGGCCACTGTGTGACACAGAATGCTGGACTCCATGGGCTTTTGGCCTGATTCAGCATGGCTCTTCTTTTGTTCTGAGGTTTTTATGCCTGGCTTTTATGAGACACGGTTCCACTGCTTCCTTCATTTCAGGTCAAATGATGTAGAAGCCACTTGTCTTCTCCAGCAGCAGTCAGCAATACTGACAGTATGAATTATTATCTTTCGAGAGATGGCTGCAATTCCTATCCTACCTACTTTTAAGTTCATCTGTGGATTAAACATGTGAGAACCATCTTATAGGGGAGATGGGTGGCATAATAAATAAACAAACAAACAAACAAACAAACAAACAAATGCTCCCTATATGACTGGAAAGATTACATTTTAAATTTCATTGTCAAATAAAAAGAGGCAAAAAGGAGAAGGAAAACTATAGCAGCAAGAGTCATTTGTTGAAGATAAAAAGTCAGTTTAGGGGCTTATGCTGAGTTCAGAATGTCAGAGTGGGACACAGTGGAGGTTAGGCAGAAAGTTAATAGAAACTGAGCCTCCATAATCCTCCTTTCCTTTCCTTCTTCCTTTCCTTTCCTTTCCTTCCTTTCTTTTCCTTCCTCTCCTTTCCTCTCCTTTCCTTCTCTTTCCTTTCCTTTCCTTTTCCTCCCCTCCCCTCCCCTCTCCTCCCCTCCCTTCTTTATTATTTATACAAATAACTCAAGGCAACACAAATGTATCCAATACTCCTTCCTCCTCCTGTTTAATAAGAAGAAATACGATTATATCTTCTTCAATTTCAGTTTAGCTTGTCATGATTTCATGGACTGATCCGTGTTTTCTTGGCAAATATGAATGAGGTATGGCGTTGCCTTTCCTGGGGATTTAAAAAAAAATATCTTATGTAGAATCAAGCTGTAATTTCCTGATAGTTATCTCAGGACCAACTGCACTCAACCATTGTTAGCTTTTTAAGATCATCCAGAAGCTGCTGCTTAATTGGGCCCAATCAGAGATGCCATCAATGACAAGTTTTTATCTTTAACTAGCTGATTACTCAGCGTTGCCTGGGTATTTATTTAACCCCAATCTTGTATTATCCCAATCATCCTCGACTTACAACCAGTGTTCCCTCTAATTTTTTGGGGTGTGTGGGCGGAAAAGTATAGTGTCTGAGCGGCAGTCCCTTTGGGACTGGGCGGCACAGAAATATTAAATAAATAAACAAACAAACAAACAAATAAAAAACCCACCCTGTTTTGCCTCAGAGAATTTCAAAATAAAATACTGTAATGTGTGTCTATAACAGTGAGCTCATAATAGGGCAACTCTATCAATATCAAAATGCCACTTAAATAGTTGAGCTAGTTTCAAACTAGATTTTGATTTTCTTTCTCTCTTCCTTACTCCCATTCTTTTTCTTTCTGTTTTCCTTCCTCTCTTTTTTCTTTCTGTTTCTCTCTCTTCCTCTCTCTCTCTCCTTCCCTCTCACTCTTTCCCTCTCGGCTTCTGGGCAGGTTTGGAAAACTCTGAGTTGATGATGATTTTTAAGTGAGCGATTGCTCACTGCTCAGCTTAGAGGGAACTATGCTTACAACCTTACCAGTGTTGCTCACTGAGGTGACAATTTGCTTCACGTTTCCCGTGCTCTCCTTCCTGGGTCACCTCCCCTACCTCAGTCTGGGTAGCTAGGTGAACGGGTGTTGCCAGAAGCATAAATGCTGCCAGTGCCGCTTCCACCCACGCCTTCTGCTTGCACCTCAGGTGGGAGGTGGCCACGTGAGGCTGGAGGGGAGCTAGGCAGGAGCGAGGGAAGCTCGTCCAAGGCCAGGAAGGAGGAAAGAGGAAAAAAGCAAGGAGTGCAGACATAGCAGCAGGGGAAAAACGGAGAGCCGAGTCGAGACCAGTAATCCAGGAAGTGACAGCTTCCGATCAGCTGGAGCTGCGCACGCATCTTCATTTCTGCTGATGGAACTGCGTTCCACCCCGTCCTGCCTACTGCCCACTCCTGCCGCTACTGGATGTCAAGGGCCTCTTCAAACACAATGGGCGAACATCATCAATAAAGACAATTATACTGCCCTCTAGTGGCCGTCTGGAGTTTTACAGCTCTGATCTGGTAGCCCCAATCTACTTTAAAAGGAAGTCCTTCTGGGCTTGGTGACTGTAGTGCTAATCCCTTCATTGTCCGCCTAGCTGATTTAATAGGAAAGTATTTCATCCTCCTTGCCCACAGAAAAGAGGCAGCACACTTTAAGCTAAAAAACAAACTCCCTTCTAACTTGCCAGCAAAAAAATAATAATCCAGCAAAGCATCCGAGTCCTTGGAGAGGGGCGGCATACAAATCTAATATATTATTATTATTATTATTATTATTATTATTATTATTATTATTATCCTAAAAAAGCATTTTTAATGAACTCCAGATCAATGATGTGATAAAAGGTTTGGCTGACATTTGACTTGAAAATGACACAATTCTCTGGCATAAAATATACCGTAATCTGATTTTATCATAGTCAGTGTGCATACTACTGGAACATATAAGCTGAACACATATTACTAATGTTTGACTTCCTTTCTTTGCCATGAAAAAACTGGATGGATTGGTCTGTTTGGATACATACATGATGTCATGCGTACCTGGAACTTTTACTGTATATGGATGAACTTCACTGGTCACCTATGAGATGCTTAGTTCAGCAAGGTCTATGTGACTAATATGAATTATATTTTTCAAACAAGTGTGTAAAGCAGTTGGTGGAAAAGCAATTAAGAATGGTAATGGAACTTTTCTTAAATCTTGCGATGCTGATTAAAACGAACAAGATATCTCTTACAATTAGAGAGAGAAAACTTGTTCTAAAAAAAAAGTCTTAAATTGCAAATTGTGAGGCTAACATTGAATTGCCATTACCTAAGTTTCATACAGTCATAACATTCCAAAACCTGGTTTTTATTGATTATGTTCGGGTGAACATTTGAGCTTCCAATGTAGATAACCATCTAGGCACTTCTCTGTAGTGTTTTTTTCTTACTTTTCTCCAGTATTCAAGTAGAATATTCCTTATCTGGTGTTGTCTAAATCAGTGTTTCCCAAGTTGCCAAGGTTGGGAAACACTGGTCTAAATTGTGAGTGTTTGATACACTCTCTTTCCCACAATGACATCCCTCATTAATATTATGTCCTTCTATTGCTAAGATTCTAATGTTATCCAATTTAATCCATTCTTTAATCCATAATAATATTGTAGCCTGATAATATAATTCTAAGTTCGGAAGACCAAATCCTCCTCTCAATCTTGAATCCTGCAGTGCTTTGATACTTATCCTTGGTTTTTTGTTATGCCAAATAAATTTAGATATTATCCTATTTATGTTCGATTTTTTTTTTGTCTAGTTGAATTGGGGCCCTTTGAAAGAGGTATAGCCATCTCGGGAGTATATTAGATTTTATAGTATTAATCCTTCCCATTAAAGATAGATTTAATTTGGACCATTTTTCTAAATCTTCTTTGGTTTTATTTAAAAGTTTAATGTAGTTTAATTCTTTTAAAGACGAATATCTAAGTGTGAGCCAAAGTCCTAGGTATTGTTCTGTTGGGCTCTCTGGTAAAACCCTCCCAAAAATTCACAGGTACAAATTTCAGACACACACATGTTTGAAAATTCAAAACAATGTTCTTTATAATGAAATTTCACAAACTAAGCCCTCTTTTGGTATAGCAAAGAGCACTCATCTCCAAACAAACTGGTAATTTATACAAGTCCCTTATCAGTCCTGTGATACTTAGCTTGCAGCTGTGAGGCAATTCAAAGTCCTTCTTTCACAAAGTGAAACACACTTTGCTCTGGTTTAGTTTCAAAGCAGGGAAAAATCAGCACACAAAAAGTCAGTCAGTAAAGCAGTCATGAAACACAACAATCAGATAATCCTCCACAATGGCCAAACCCACAGGCTGCTCTTTATAGCAGCCTCACTAATTACCACAGCCTCACCCAACCACAGGTGGCCTCATTTTCTTTGATAATAATCTCTCAGTTGTTGCTGCCTATGCATCGCTCTCCGCATGCGTGGCTGTATCATTAACTCTTGTTCTGAATCCAAGGAGGAGCTAGATAATTGATCTCCTTCTGAGCTGTCTGCCACACTCTCCTCCTCCCTGTCACTCATATCTTCTTAGTCAGAGGAGCCTTCATCATCAGATTCCACCGGGGGCAAAACAGGCCTGCAGCATGTGGATGTCTCCCCCACATCCACAGTCCTTGGGGCAGGAGCTGGGCCAGAGCTAACCACAACAAATATTTATTTTTTTTTTCTATTTGAAATCCAGTTTTCTCCATTAATGTCATGGTTTGGTCTTGCTTGCAATTTTTGGTTAATATCTTAGTTTTATTCCTATTTATTTTCAGACCAGCTACTCTTCCATATGTTTCCAATTCTTCCAATAAGTGTATCATTGAGTTGGTTGGCTCTTCTAGAAAGAAGACTAAGTCGTCTGCGAATGCCTGTGTTTACCTAAGTTTCTCACAGTCATAACACTTCAAAACCTAACCGGTAGGGATATACTGGATCACAGATATCTCTAAAGTTATTTATATCTCACCAGCAAGTAATGTGGTATAATTTGCTATTGTACAAGAGAGGTAGACTTAGAAAAGGGATATAAGAGCAATTTTCTGGGTCATTTCTAGATTATTACAACTTCTTGCTGCAGAAGCCCCCAAACCAGTGGAAGTGATGTGCCGGTGTCTGGAGGCTGTTGGGGCCTGGATGGGTGTCAACAGACTCAAACTCAACCCAGAGAAGAAGGAGTGACTGTGGGTTTTGCTTCCCAAGGACAATTCCATCTGTCCTTCCATTACCCTGGGGGGGGGGAAATTATTGACCCCCTCAGAGAGGGTCCGCAACTTGGGCGTCCTCCTCGATCCACAGCTCACATTAGAGAACCATCTTTCAGCTGTGGCGAGGGGGGCGTTTGCCCAGGTTCACCTGGTGCACCAGTTGCGGCCCTATCTGGACCGGGAGTCACTGCTCACAGTCACTCATACCCTCATCACCTTGAGGCTCGACTACTGTAATGCTCTCTACGTGGGGCTACCTTTGAAAAGTGTTCGGAAACTTCAGATCGTGCAAAATGCAGCTGCGAGAGCAGTCATGGGCCTACCTAGGTATGCCCATGTTACACCAACACTCCACAGTCTGCATTGGTTGCCGATCAATTTCCGGTCACAATTCAAAGTGTTGGTTATGACCTTTAAAGCCCTTCATGGCACTGGACCAGAATATCTCCGAGACCGCCTGCTGCCGCACGAATCCCAGCGACCGATTAGGTCCCACAGAGTGGGCCTTCTCCGGGTCCCGTCAACTAAACAATGTCGGTTGGCGGGCCCCAGGGGAAGAGCCTTCTCTGTAGCGGCCCCGGCCCTCTGGAACCAACTCCCCCCAGAGATTAGAACTGCCCCTACTCTCCTTGCCTTTCGTAAGCTCCTTAAGACCCACCTTTGTCGTCAGGCATGGGGAAACTGAGACATCTCCCCCGGGCATATACAATTTATGAATGGTATGTCTGTATGTATGTTTGTTTAGAAAATGGGGGTTTTAAAATATTTTTAAACAGTAATTTAGATTTGTTGTAAATTATTTTTCACTTTGTTGTGAGCCGCCCCGAGTCTGCGGAGAGGGGCGGCATACAAATCTAAATAATAAATAAATAAATAAATAAACCAGGGAAGACATGACAACAGTGTTCCAATACTTTAGGGGCTGCCACAGAGAGGAGGGGGTCAAGCTATTTCCCAACGCACCTGAAGGCCAGACAAGGAATAATGGATGAAAATTGGACAAGGAGAGATTCAACCTGGAAATAAGGGGAAACTTTCTGACAGTGAGAACCATCAAACAATGGAACAGCTTGACCTCAGAAGTTGTGGAAGCTCCATCACTGGAACCTTACAAGAAGAGAATGGACTGCCATCTGTAAAAAATGGTGCAGGGTCTGCTTAGGTGAGGGGTTGGACTAGATCAGTGATTTTCAACCTTTTTTGAGCTGCGGCACATTTTTTACATATACAAAATAATGGGGCACCTTGAGTGGGGGGGAGTGGGGGGGGGCTAAAAAAGGTTTGGACAAAAAAAATTCTCTCTCTCTCTCTTCCTCCCTTCCGCTCTATTTTTCTCCCTCTTTCTCTCTCTTCCTTCCTTCCTCTCTCTCCATCCCTCTTTCTCTCTTCCTTCCTCTCTTTTATGCTCTCTTTCTATCTCCCTCCTTTCCTGCCTCTCTTTCTCTCTCTCTCTTGCTTTCTTTCTTTCTCTTTCTTTCTCTCTCTCTCTTGCTTTCTTTCTCTTTCTTTCTCTCTCTCTCTCTTTCTTTCTCTCTCTCTCTTTCTCTCTCTTGCTGAGCTTCGCGGCACACCTGACCATGTCTCGCGGCACAGTACTGTGCCGCGGCACACTGGTTGAAAAACACTGGACTAGATGACCCAGAAGGTCCTTCCAACTCTATTAATCTGTACCTCACATTTCATCATCTAGGAAACTTCTAATTAAGGCTATTTGGTTTTAAAGAAAATAATAATAATAATAATAATAATAATAATAATAATAATAATAATAATAATATATTAGATTTGTATGCCGCCCCTGTCCGTAGACTCTGGGCGGCTCACAACAACGATAAAAACAATATTATACTGGCACAAATCTAATATTAAAAAACCTAAAAACCCTATCATAATTAAAAACCAAACAGCACATACATACCAAACATAAATTATAATAAGCCTGGGGGAAAGGTGTCTCAAATCCCCCATGCCTGGCGGTATAGGTGGATCTTAAGTAGTTTACGGAAGACAAGGAGGGTGGGAGCAGTTCTAATCTCCGGGGGGAGTTGATTCCAGAGGGTCGGGGCCGCCACAGAGAAGGCTCTTCCCCTGGGGCCCTCCAGATGACATTGCTTAGTCGACGGGACCCGGAGAAGGCCAACTCTGTGGGACCTTATCGGCCGCTGGGATTCGTGCGGTAGCAGGCGGTTCCAGAGGTAATCTGGTCCAATGCCATGTAGGGCTTTAAAGGTCATGACCAACACTTTGAATTGTGACCGGAAACTGATCGGCAGCCAATGCAGGCCACGGAGTTTTGTAGATACGTGGGCGAATCTGGGAAGCCCCACGATGGCTCTCGCGGCTGCGCTCTGCACGATCTGGACCAGAGGTTATTGACCTGTTCTGTTCTGTTCTGTTCTGTTCTATTCTATTCTATTCTCCTCTACTCTACTCTATTCCATCCCATCCCATCCCATCCCATTCTTTTCTTTCACTCCACTCCAGACAATGGTGCTTAAACTGGTATAAACTTGTATACTTTTATAAGGTACATTGTGTACCTTGTATATTTTTTGGGTATGCCTTAATGTTTATTCTTCAGAATTTTTATTCACTTCCAACAACGTTAACTTATAGCAACTGGTAATGGTTATTTTTTAACCTTGGGAAAACTTTCAGTTCTCCATCTAACAAATCCTTAGGTCTTTGGCATTGAGGAAGAGCAAAGAATGTTTGGGAAAAGGTGAAACTTTGTTCTCAAAGAACGAGAGAGAAAGAGAACTGATTTGGTGTTCACATGCAGGAAACATTAACTATTCTCCTGTGTCTCCCTCCCTTTTTGGTGGAGAGGAGAATTCTTGTCTTTCATTTTGTTCTTTTGTTAATGCCAGCAATTTCATTTTAGTGTTAAATGTGCTTTACCATGTTGGCTTGCCGTAGACCAGTGTTTCTCTCTTTTTAATTTTTTTAATTACATTTTTATTGAAACAAGTACAAAAACATACAAACGAAAAAAACATATAAAAACAAAAACATTAAAAAACAATACCATTAAAAAATAATACAAAAACACCATTATACATTAGAAACTTACAGAAGGCAGTATTATTTCATATTTTACATTTCAGACAATCCCAAAAGAAGAAAATATATCCATCTATGCCTCTCTGTCCGACAGCAATAGTAGCAAAAGTTTACATTGAATTTGTTAATCACAATATGCCTGTTTTTCACTATAAGTTTGTTTATATTATCACTTCTGATTTCTAGCCACTTATAAAGGTTATCCCATACGGTAAAGAAATCTTTCTCTTGTTTGTTTTGTAATTCTTATGTAAGTCTAGATATTTTCGCGCAATCCATTAATTTATTTATTATCATGTTATCTGACAGGAGATTATTTTCCTTCCACTTTTGTGCCTAAGCTAGCCTTGCAGCAATAGTATGTGAATGATAAAATAATATTTCAGTTTGGTATAAAGTCCTCTGATGATTCCTAATAAATAAGTGTCTGTAGACCAGTGTTTCCCAAATAGTGGGAAATTGATCATTAGTGTGCTTTCATTATTATACTAAAAATGGTTGTATGGTTCCATTCATCAATGGAAGTTTATTTTCTGTTTTATTTTAGATGTCATTTTAGCACCCTTACATGCTCCAAATCAAGTGGCTCTCTATGCAATCTGCCTTCTGGTGGATGCACTCCTCTACTGGTTCATCTTCTTGACGTTAGCAATAGCAATAACACTTAGACGGAAAAGGCAGGGAGAAGCCTCTGTGGGGCCTCTCTAGGAATCTCCTGGGAGGAAACAGGGCCGGAAAAGACGGGGAGAAGCCTCCGTGGGGCCTCTCTAGGAATCTCCTGGGAGGAAACAGGGCCGGAAAAAGCGGGGCAGAAGCCTCCGTGGGGCCTCTCTAGGAATCTCCTGGGAGGAAACAGGGCTGGAAAAGGCAGGGAGAAGCCTCCATGGGGCCTCTCTAGGAATCTCCTGGGAGGAAACAGGGCCGGAAAAGGCAGGGAGAAGCCTCCGTGGGGCCTCTCTAGGAAACTCCTGGGAGGAAACAGGGCCTCCACTCTCCCTGTGGTTTCCCCAATCGCACACATTATTTGCTTTTACATTGATTCCTATGGGAAAATTGCTTCTTCTTACAACCTGGTCATGGAACAAATTACGGTCGTAAGTAGAGGTACCACTGTACTTCAAAGGAGCCAGAGGATACCAGAGGTTGACAAAACAATCCACTGAAATCAGGAAAATTACCAATGACGCAAAAAGAAATTGTTCGTTTATTCTGTAATTTCTGCCTTTCTCATATCTTCCTCTGGTTTTTGTCAGAGATCTGTGCTAGGTTGCACAAGATGTCATTCTGGGTCCAATGGATTCAGCTGAAGAAGACTGTGGCTGTTTGTGACTCAGGATCCTTGCCAATGAGTAATAACTTATTGGCGTGACTGTAAAGAGAATTCTGTAGGAATCTTGCAATTTGTATTTTTGCGGTTGATTTTCTAGAGTTTTCCAATTGTAGAAAGTATTTTATTTTAACCACTTCCAGAATATATTTTGGATTTTAAATAATTATTGCCAGATTTTTCAAAGCTGCACTTATATTAATGGCATTTATTTTTAGGACATATATTTTTTTCATTTTCAGAAAGCAACTCTCATCTTGTAACGTTATTCTAGACTGGACCATCAAGAGGAGGAAATAATAGAGGAAAACTATTGAAAAGTGCCAATTGGTGAATGTCCAGATTAGTGTATAGGTTAAGAATATTACAAAGTATGGGACAAGGTTTACAACTGGTTAGAACAAAAGATTAAGGGAAAATAATTAATGGTTAATTAAAAGATGATTACTGAGAATATTTAAATGAATTGAATAATCTGCAAATCAAGTAAAATATAAATAACAGTATATATTATTTTTAGAAATTTCATGTATGATAAAACTTTACTCTGAACAACTTCTAAAAAGAGCGAGGCGGATAAAAGCCCTTGTATATATTTTATGTTTGTGTTGTTTTGTGTATGTTAATTTAAAAAAAAAATAGAAAATTGCTTGCTTGGCAATCTTACAAGATTTTGGCAGTTCAGAAAATATTTTATATTCATTTAAATGCTGAGGATACGGGCAACTTTTCTAAGGCTGTTTTGAGCATTCTGGCTCTCACAAATGTTATATTTAAGAGATTATTGTGTGGATTGGTTTCTGTGTGTGTACATTAATACTCATGGCCTCGTCACCTGTGCTGAAGTACCCTGAAAATATGAGCAGTTTACATCATAAACAGTTGATAGTCTTTGAAGATGCTGGTGGAGCTTCTCAGTTATCCAGGTAATAATCATCTCAAAGATGCTTTTACAAAAGGCAAGTGGACTGTAAGAAGAAGGAGAAGGAGAAATAGAAGGAGAATGAGAAGACAACAAGGGAGGAGGGGGAGGAGAAGAAGAGGAGGAGGAGGAGGAAGAAGTGGAGGGGAAAGAGGAAGAAGAGGAAAAAGTGGGAGAAGAAGAAAAAAAGGAGGAGGAGGTGAAAGAGGAGAAGAAGAAGGAGGAGGAGGAGGAGGAAGAAGAAGAAGAAGAAAAGAAGACAAAGAAGAAGAAGAAGAAGAAGAAGAAGAAGAAGAAGAAGAAGAAGAAGAAGAAGAAGAAGAAGAATTTCACTTCTCATCCAAGAAGCTTCATCGGTTCCTGGCAGGATGGTGGGGGTGATGGAAGGAATTAGTTGTGACAAGATATGGGGGGTGCTGTTGGAAGGATCATATTTCTTTGCAGTTCTCTGATCTTCAGCACGCTCCCCAAGATCTCTTGAGGCCACTTGGTGGTTTAACTGTGACCTCAAGGATACCTGTACCAGGGTGCAAATGGGGTTGGAGACCACCTGGAATTGTTGCAAGGTTGTAGATAGCAGATACAGTAGGTGGGGTCTTATCCCTCTCCCTCCATCAAGAGAGGGCTGCTCAAAGTTTATATACATGGTCTCTTTTACCTCTCTTTCAAAACCAATGTTCCTCTCTGTCCTCTTTGAAGACTTTCTCAACCTTTCTAATGCCACGACTCCTTAATACAGTTCCTCATGTTGTGGTGACCCCCAACCATAAGTCTAGCGCCAATTCTCCCAACATCTTTAAGCTGATTGGCAGGAAGGTCAGAGAGACACCCCCACTGTATTGGTTGGATTGTAAAAATATGTTCCAAGGTGCAACAATAGAAGCTTTATTTCCCAACACCATGGGAAATTTGTCTTTTCCCATGGTCTTAGGAGACCCCTGGGAAACGGTCGTTCGACTCCCAAAGTGGTCCCGAACCCCAGGTTGAGAATCACTGCTTTAAAGCGTTAGGTAAAACATTGTCCTTCTTCTTAGGATAAGCAATTCCTTTCTGTTGTCCCTCTGTACTCTTTCCTTAAATGTAGACTGCTGATATCAAAGGATGTGAGTTAAAATTGAATTTGCGGAAGATTTTTTTTTTTTTGCAGAGTATGAAAGGAGAAACAGCAGAATTAACAAGAAATGTGACAGTTGGGTGAAGTCCAGGATATCAAGGATAACAATAAAGATAACTCAGTTTTCTCAAAGTCAATAGTCACTCAAGGGTTTCCTTTCTATGCAGAATGTCATTGATTGAAATAGAAAACTAATTTAATAATCAATGAAAGCACATTGTCTAGAGAGTGGTGACCTTCCAGTTTGGCTGAGTTTTGAACACCCATGACAAATTTTCAGCCCATTTAGATATGCTATAGTTTGTCCACTTTATAGTTTATTCAGTTGGCCATGATTGATAGGGGTCATCATTCAAGGGGAAAATGGCGTATCTGAAATTCTCTAGCCAGTCCATTCAATGAATGTAGCATGACAGCTGCATTGGTTGCCAATTAACCTCTGAATGCAATTCAAAGTGTTGGCATTGACCTTTAAAACCCTACATGGCTTAGGACCTGATTACCTATGGGACCATTTCTTACCTCGTGTATCCCATCGACCCGTTAGGGCCCACAGGATCGACCTTCTCCAGGTCCTGTCAGCCAGACAATGCTGGCTGGTGAGCCCTAGGGAAGGGTCTTCTATGTGGTTGCCCCTGCCCTCTGGAATCAACTCCCCCCGGAGATCCGTTCTATACCTACTCTCTCGGCCTTCCAGAAGAGCTTAAAAACACATCTATGCCTCAGGCATGGGGCTGTTGAACTTGCTTGCTTTGTGCCAGCCCCCATTATTGTCTGACTGGTGGAGATATGAAAGAGTTGTGTAAGGTGGGCTGTCTGTGAAATGTTTTAAGTTAAGGGTTTTTTTTATAGTGATGTTTTATAATGTTATTTTATTTAATTTCCATTTATTCCATTGTTATGTATCAATATGTTGTAAGCTGCCCTGAATCTCAGGAGAAGGGTGGCCTAGAAATCGAATCTGCCTGCCTGCCTGCCTGCCTCTCTCTCTCTCTCTCTCTTTCTCTCTCTCCCTCCCTCCCTCCGTCCATCCATCGATCCATCCATCCATCTCTACTACCTACCTACCTACCTACCTATCATCTATCTATCTATCTATCTATCTATCTATCTATCTATCTATCTATATCTATCTATCTATCTATCTATCTATCTATCTATCTATCTATCTATCTATCTATCTTTCTTTCTTTCTTTCTTTCTTTCTTTCTTTCTTTCTTTCTTTCTTTCTTTCTATATATCTATCTTTCTCACTGTTTTGATGGTGAGAGAAAATTTTTACCTAAGTAAATTGTGTGCAAATTCTTAATCTCGTATGTAAATCTGAATCATGACAGGAGAAAAAGTCCAACCGTGTGTACTATCAAGGGTGGGTTCCACTTACCTTCGCCACTGGTTCACATCGCAACATTTTATGCACATGCGCATGCTCTACTCACACACACACACACACATCCCCTCATGCAATTTCACCTTTGTGCATGCTCAGTAGCTGGAATTGGCCTGAAAAACAGCTAATCATTATGAAGGTTATTACATAACCTTCATTATGTATTTTAGTATGTGTATACCCACTAAAACCCTCATTGTGTATTGGACAAAATCAATCAATAAAATAAAAATAACCAGCTGTGCTTTGGGCGAAGAAATAAAGGTGAGTATTAACCCGGGGGAGAGCAGGAGGGCTTTTTTCAAGCAGCAAAAGAGAAGATACCAAATAGTAATAATAATACAGTAATAATAATAATAATAATAATAATAATAATAATAATAATAACAAAAATTATAATAATAATAACAACTATTACTATTACTATTACTATTACTATTACTATTACTAATTACTTATTATTATTATTATTATTATTAAAACATTATTATTATTATTCAAAATTCACAAAAAAATGCAAAAAAATAGATGGCGATGTGCACGGACCTGCACCAACCAAATTGGATATGTGATGTCACTAGTGGGTCGCTACCGGTTCAGGAGATCCAGTCTGAACTGGGAGAAACCCAACTCCTGTGCGCTATCCAAGACCTTAGAAGATTCAGCCTTAAGACCTATCTATATCGCCAGGCATGGGGCAACTAACACATGCCCCCCCTTCTGACCATTAAAAGTTATGTGATGATTGTAATATTGATTGTTGATTGTGTACTATTGCTTTTTCTTTTTAAGATAATGTGTTTTAGCCATAGTTTTAATTATTAGACTTGTACTTATATTGTTTTATTGTTGTTGTGAGCTGCCCCGAGCCTTCGGAGAGGGGCGGCATACAAGTCTAATAAATTATTATTGTTATTCAGCTTCTGCGCATGCGCCGGAAGTTAAATCTTGCATGAGATGCGTGCATGAGTGAGAGTTCAGCGATTTTAGCTGATATTTTTGCTTCTGTGCATGCGTGGAAACAAAACCCCGCCAAAACTGGGTGAAATCTCGCATGCTGGAGCGTCTTTGCACAAGATTTCATTTCTGATGTGTTCTGCCGGCGTGTTTCAACCGCCCGTAATTACAGGGTAATTAGTCCAGGAAGACACACACCACACGATAAAAGGAAAACCCAAAAATTTTTACAAACAGAAAAACAGAAATAGCTTCCTTTTTAAATGTCAAAGGGATTTTTTGGTACACACAAGGCACAGGTTAAATGCAATCCAATTGCTCACCCAATAACTAGGAAATTGAGTCCAATTCTAAAGTCCAGAGAGTCCACACACATAATCCTGAACAGCAAAAACCACGATCTTGATGAAACAATGAATCAGATAAACTGCCATGAGGCTAAAACACCAGGCTGCACTTTTATCTGTAGCACTAATTACAGCAGCCCCACCCAACCACAGGTGGCCTCATTTTCTCTTGTAATAATCTTTCAGTTGTTGTCTCCTATGCATCACTCTACACATGCATGGATGTGTCATTAATTCTTGTTCAGAATCCAGGGATGATACAGATGATTGATATCTTCCTGGGCTGTCTGCCAAACTCCCCTCTTCCCTGTCACTCATGCTTCCTTGGTCAGAGGAGGCTTTGTCATCAGATTCCATTGGGTGCAAAACAGGCCTCCGGCATGTGGATGTTTCCCCCACATCCACCTGGACATTTCTTGGGGCAGGAGCTGGGCCAGAGCTAACCAAAACATGACGCATGCACAGAAGCCAAATCTGATGCACATTCACACCCGCATTGGGGGAATGGAGATGCATGCACCTCTCCATTCCCGCTAATGGATCGCCGATCCCACCCGTACCAGGTGCAACCCGCTACTAGTCATTAGATGAGAATTACCTGTTCTTGGCATGCTAAATTTTTGATTTGAGAAACGTGCAGTGCAACTTTACTCCTTAAATGGATAATTCTGTTCTCTTTTCATCCTCAGAGTTGGGGGGAGGTCCTTGTGGGAGTTTCCGCCTCATGCTCCAGAATAATATTTCTCACTTCGGCTATTATGCCATTTAAGCCACTGGGGAAAGTGGGACATCTTTTGCCCTTCACCTTAAAGAAGTAAAATGCCTTGGGCTGTCCCTGCTTTGACTTGCTTTTTCACGATGCAGCTCTCGGTGAATGTTTTGCTAAAGGATTAACTCCTTCCCTAGATAGTATCAACGGAGGGGGGGGGGAGAAAACCTGCTGAAAATAAATTGGCAATGTTGCCCTAAACGTAAGTGACATGAAGGTCTGAGAAAAGAATTGCACACCATTCTTGTGATAAGTCCAGTACAACACAATCAACTGCAAGGTACGTGGGCTGCTGCCTCCATGGGAGAGAGGACACACAGTTGGGGTAATATGTTTATGGACTATTTATTTAATACTTCATAGTTTTTTTTATTGTCCTTCCTTCTCTAGCACCTTAGTAGGATTCTTAATTACCTTTAAAATAGGAAATAATTAAATAGTATATTTTTACCCATAAACGTTTTAATCGTTTTAATCATTATCTAGAATTGAACTTTTATAGCAATTAAAGAAAATTGAGCTACTTGCCCAATCTATTACCATGCTGAGCCTTGTGGGTTCAGTACAAAACCTTAAAATGTTACTGTGCTCCTCAACAAATAATGCTGTCTATTGTTTATCCTTTTTGTGGTTATTCAAATGTGACTTAATCCACTGGGAAAAAAAGCCAAAGCACCTATTTAAGTCCCACAGAGTTGGCCTTCTCCGGGTCCCGTCGACTAAACAATGTCATCTGGCGGGACCCAGGGGAAGAGCCTTCTCTGTGGTGGCCCCGACCCTCTGGAACCAGCTCCCCCCAGAGATTAGGATTGCCCCCACCCTCCTTGTCTTTCGCTAACTCCTTAAGACCCACCTCTGCAGTCAGGCATGGGGAAATTGAGACATCTCCCCCAGGCCCATATAGTTTTATGCATGGTATGCTTGTGTTGTATGTTCTTTTAAATAATGGGTTTTAGATATTTTTAAATATTAGATTTGTTCTCTGTATATTGTTTTATTATTGTTGTGAGCAGCCCCGAGTCTGCGAAGAGGGGCGGCACACGAATCTAATAAATAAATTAATTAATTAATTTGAAAATTTATCTTGGTCGGTAAGCCACTCCCACCCAATCACATGACTTTTAAGCCATTCCCCCGGTCACATGATTAAGCCACTCCCACCTGGTCACATGGCCAGCAAGCCACTCCTGTCTGGTCACATGGCCAGCAAGCCACTCCCACCTGATCACATGGCCAGCAAGCCACTCCCACCTGATCACATGGCCAGCAAGCCACACCCACATAATAAGCCACACCCACAGTGTGGTAATAATTGTTTTTGCAGCCCTTCACTGGATAGCATCAACAAAGGGGGGAAAAATCTGTTTAAAATAAATTGGCAACGTTGCCCTAAACACAAGTAACATGAAGGTCTGAGAAAAGAATTGCACACCATTCTTGTGATAAGTCCAATATGACACAATCGACTGCGAGGCACACCCCTCATCATTCTATAATTAATTTAGCGGCGTCTCTTTTGCTATTTCAACATGAAGCAAAGGCAGTTCTCATTGTGAAAGTTTTCTCTTGTCAAATTTAAGTGCTATCATTATCCATTATTTCTCCAGTCAGGCAAAGTGCTCCTGATACAATTTGCGATCTAATTTTTTAAACCGAGAATAACACTGCCAGAAAGCATTCAAGAAAGTAATAAGGCAGAGAATACGATTCAGTTAATTGAGGCAACTTAACAGGGCAGGATTCTAACCCCCTCCCCCCAAAAAAACTTTCAAAAAACAAAAGGAAAGAAATACAAAAGAGCAAACTTTCTCAAAACCTTAAACGAATATGAACTGTTGCACGTACTGATGCAGCTTTGAACTATTCTAAACTATTCACAATTTTATTTATTTATTTTGTCAAGTACGCATTGTTAGTATACAAAGATATAACAGCGTTTATATACATGATACCAGTAAGAGAGAAACATTAGGACAGGGGATGGAAGGCACTCTATGCATGACCCTTAGGAATCGGGAGACGTCAACAGTGGATAGTCTAAGGGTAAAGTTTTGGGGGTTAGGTGATGATGCTACAGGGTCCAGTAGTGCGTTCCATGCATCAACTACTTGGTTACTAAGGTCTTATTTCCTGCAGTCGAGTTTGGAGCAGTTTACATTAAGTTTATATCTGTTTTTTTAGGTCCTTAACTGTTATGCTGGGCTTCACCTTACAAGTCCCCAATTAAGACCAAAGTGGAAATTCAAACACACAAGTTTGTAAAGTAAACAAAGTTGGTTTATCAAAACAAAAATACTGATGGAAGCTGATGGTACGATGGAATAAGGTGAAAGATTATATGTTGAGTAGAATTTGTGATGAAAATGTGAAAAATAAACTCCAATCACTCTTTGAATACTAAACAAATGCAAATTAGAGCTAAGGAAATAAAAGAACATAAACTAGTAAATATTTGACCCCCCCCCTAATTGGTGGTGGTGGGTATTGTCAGTCGGGTGATGGGCACATGCACTGTTTTATGTTTGTTCTATGTTATACACAAATGTGCAAAACCAATAAAAATATTATTTTTTATAAAAGGAAAATACTGTCCAAAACGCACTTTTAATCAGCCAAAGTGCTCTCCCATACACAACAAGCCTTGAATGCTGTGAAAAACATAAAACAAAAGTAAAGGGGATAAAATAATGTGCTGATGGTGACCAGACTAAGGATGCTAGCCAGATGATTACCTGGTAAACAAATTCTTTTCCCTATTTGCCTCCACCAAAACTAAGGTGTGTCTTATACAGTGTTCCCTCGATTTTCGCGGGGGATGCGTTCCGAGACCTCCCGCGAAAGTCGAATTTCCGCGAAGTAGAGATGCGGAAGTAAATACACTATTTTTGGCTATGAACAGTATCACAAGCCTTCCTTTAACACTTTAAACCCCTAAATTACCATTTCCCATTCCCTTAGCAACCATTCAGATTATTACTCACCATGTTTATTTATTAAACTTTATTAAAAAAAATATTTATTAAAGGCAGATGAAAGTTTGGCGATGACATATGACGTCATCGGGTGGGAAAAATCGTGGTATAGAGAAAAAACCCGTGAAGTATTTTTTTTATTAATATTTTTGAAAAACCGTGGTATAGACTTTTCGCAAAGTTCGAACCCGCAAAAATCAAGGGAACACTGTACTCTGGTGCATCATATACTCCGAAAAATACGGTAATCAGCTTGACTTCATTAGTAGTGGATGCTCCACCACTGGAGGTTTTTGAGAAGAGATTGAGGGTCTCCTACTTGAATGGAGGGTTGGACTAGAAGATTTCCAAGGTCCCTTCTAACCCTATTATTCTGTGTTCTGTGTTCTAAATTGGCACAGATATAGGAGTGAAAAGAAGGTTGTAGCTTCCATGCATTCTCTTTGCGTTAAGAAGGAATTCTATATCTTATGCAGAAAGAACAGCTACATCAGCTTGAACTGAGCTCAGTAGAAATCTTATCAAAGTGTTTGGCTTCAGCAGCCAGCCATTAGTTTATATCATGGCAATCCAAGATCTGACACACCAATTTTATCACAGAATGAAAGATAGGGCAATAAAGCTTACTAGATTTTTGACTGCAGTAGTTAAGTCTGATAGACAAGAAAATGCATGACTTAATATTATTTTGTTGATATCTTTGACCCAGCTCCAGCTTCTAATATAATAAAAGTAAAAGAATTTGTTCTTGGCAGTTTCTTCCAACATTTTGTTGATGTTCTGAGACTTAAAGTGACACTTTATAAAGGAATATGATAAATCTTAGGAATTAAAGCCCAAGATGACTTGATTATCACCAGAGTTAGCTCTTTCATGCCTTAATTTCTAGTAAAAGTGGCAGGCAAAGAAACAAAGCCCATAGCTTTTAATATCCATCTTTCCTGCTCTCTATAAAATCTTTGTTCAACTTTTTATAGAAATACATTACACTGATTTTCCCCCCTTGTAATTACATGCATTTTCCTTTATTTCCTTATCTTTTTAGTAGGAGTCACTATTTTCAAGAAATTCGAACCGGGAGCAGTAAATCTATTCTTCAACCGTTATTTTGAAATCCAGCAATTTAAACTACTATTATTCCATGTTGATAAGTATCTGAATAAAGTTTCAGCAGCTTGGAATGCAGCATAGATAATGTTGCCAATAAGTAGATGTGTTCAGAATAAAGCTATTTCTTAAGTAAGATTATGCATTATATCAAAAATATATGCCTAGCACACAGCACCATATACGGAAGTTTAAAATTGTGATTATGAAAATTATGTGAGTTGTTCTGCCGGGCTCTCTGGTATGAGTCTCCCGAAAATTCAAGGGTACAAATTTCAGGCACACACACGTTTGAAAATTCAAAACAATGTTCTTTATCACAAAATTCAAAAGAAACAAAGCACCCTTTTTGTATTGCAAAGAGCACTCGTCCCAAAACAACCTTGTAGGCTGTACAATTCCCTTAATCAGTCCTTAAGTACTTAGCTAGCAGCTGTGAAGAAACGTCACAGCCCTCCTTCTTCCAACGAAGTGAGATACAAGTGCGGAAAACAACAAAGCATGGTCCTGAAGAACTGCAATCAGATAATCTTCCACAACGGCCAAACCAACACGCTGCTATTTGTATCAGCAGCTCTAATTACTAGAGCCCCACCCAAACACAGGTGGCCTCTCTTATCTCCTGTAATATGTCCTCAATTGGTCTCTTCTACGCATAACTCTGCGCCTGCTTGGGTCCAAGACTTCCGCATCCGAATCGACCGAAGATAATGGAGATTGGCTTCCTGGGCTGTGTGCCAGGCTCCCCTCTTCCAAGTCACTCCCACCTTCTCTTTCATCCAAGGATACTGCACTACCTGACTCTGTCGGCAATAACACAGGTCTGTGACATGTTGAATTTCCCCCTGCATCCACCTCCCCATTCCCTGGGGCAGGAGCTGGGCCAGAGCCAACCACAACAGTGACTTATCCTTTTTAAAGAAAAACCACAGAAGCTTTCAGACAGAAACTTTACCAGGAACTCAAATTTTCAATTGCTTGGACTCAGCAAGTCTTTATAAACTGAATTGTACTTCTGTCTGGGTGCCATCTAGACCAGTGTTTCCCAACCTTGGCCACTTGAAGATATTGGGACTTCAACTCCCAGAATTTGCTGGCTGGGGAATTCTGGGAGTTGAAGTCCAAATATCTTCAAGTGGCCAAGGTTGGGAAACACTGATCTAGACTAAGGTCACCAGACATCCTGGTTTCTGTGGGACAGTCACGCTTTTGAATCATTTGTCCCACATCCTGCCAGATTTCCAAAATGTCCCGATTTTGGAATGAAGAGGGGGACGGCCAGTGGCGGGGGGAGAGCAGGAGGGGAGGGACATGTTTCAATTCTGCCCCTCTTCCTCCTCTTCATTGGTAGCGAGGTTTTTTCCCTGCCCCCACCCCTGGTCCAACCAAGCCATGCTAACCGCAGCTTGGTTGGTCAAAGGCAGTGCTTGGGGGTGGAGTCTTCTGCAGAGCTGGTCGTGCCTGACTCCCTCCCTCCTTTTTATCTTCACAATAGCCCTGCTAGGCAGGCAGAGATCGGTGATGCTTTGTGCCCGGCTGGGAAGGGAAAACTTAGTGTGTAATCTTTTGTTGGAGGCTTTTGACCCATTCATTTATCTATCTATCTATCTATCTATCTATCTATCTATCTATCTATCTATCTATCTATCTATCTATCTATCTATCTAATTAGTCCAATACACCATGAGGGTTTTAGTGGGTATATATCTATATACACATAGTAAAATACATGATGATGGTTATACAGGAGATACTCATGGTAAAATATATCTAAGAAATAATAGAAAAGAAGGTATAGTAATTGAACATATCAATGAAATAATAGAAGAGATATAGGAATAGAAGAAAGGTATAGGAGATATAGGAGAGCAATAGGACGGAAAGCACTCTAGTGCACTTGTACTCACCCCTTACTGACCTCTTAGGAATCTGGATAGGTCAACCGTAGATAATTTAAGGGTAAAGTGTTGGGGGCTTGGGGATGACACTATGGAGTCCGGTAATGAGTTCCATGCTTCAACAACTCGGTTACTGAAGTCACATTTTTTACAGTCAAGTTTGGAGCGGTTAATATTAAGTTTAAATCTGTTTTGTGCTCTTGTGTTGTTGTGGTTGAAGCTAAAGTAGTCACTGACAGGTAGGACATTGCAGCATATGATCTTGTGGGCAATACTTAGATCTTGTTTAAGGCATCTTAGTTCTAAACTTTCTAGACATTTCATTGCCTTAAGCATTGAGAGTTTTTAAAACAGAACGTAAACTTGGTTTTTCAAGATGTTGTTATTGTTCCTCCAATGGCAATATATGCTTGTTTTTAATATTATATAAATCAATATACCAGCGGTATTTACAAAGTCCTTCTGGAAGAGTGATGGCTACCATCTTGGGTGTAGAAGAAACCTAAGAAAATGTTTTTAATCAAAATGAGCATGTTGGCCAAATTCGGGCCACGTTAGAGGAAATCTATTAATGAGACCCTTAAAAAAATAATAATAAAATGAAAACAGACTTTTGTATATGGAATTTGGATCAAAGCAAAATACATTTCAAGAGTCACCAGGAAAAATTCCTCTTTGCTGATTCCCCATGATGATGTCCCATTTACTAGATCCAGACTTTACTGGGTAGATGAAACAGCACCGATGTTGCAATGTGGAAGTGAGATATAAATTGTCTACTATATAAATGAGGAGTCACAACATGTGACTGTGGCATCATGTCCCTTGACTAATAGTATGGTTTTCTTGCATGCATATATGCATAGAATAATGTTTAAAATAGTTTTCTTCCTTTTAAAAAGAGAGAAGAGGACCTGGAACATAAACGAAAATGGACATAAAAGGAATAAAAAGAGGGTGGGAATCACAATTTGACCTATTGACCCCACTCATTGCTTCCATCATGAAGACTTTTGACCTTCACCAAAACATTAAGTAGCGGTCCATTCTACCAATAGATTGTCTCTCCCTGACTTAGTTTTCCAGGTTGCCCAATCATCATAGGAGGATTAAAATATTTAGAGAGTTGAGGAAAAGGAAACATAGAAACATAGAAGTTTAACGGCAGAAAAAGACCTCATGGTCCATCTAGTCTGCCCTTATACTATTTTCTGTATTTTATCTTAGGATGGATATATGTTTATCCCAGGCATGTTTAAATTCAGTTACTGTGGATTTACCAATCCAAGGATCTACTACTCTTTCAGTAAAATAATATTTTCTCATGTTGCTTTTGATCTTTCCCCCAACTAACTTCAGATTCTGTCCCCTTGTTCTTGTGTTCACTTTCCTATTAAAAACACTTCCCCCCTGGACCTTATTTAACCCTTTAACATATTTAAATATTTCGATCATGTCCCCCCTTTTCCTTCTGTCCTCCAGACTGTACAGATTGAGTTCATTAAGTCTTTCCTGATACGTTTTATGCTTAAGACCTTCCACCATTCTTGTAGCCCGTCTTTGGACCCGTTCAATTTTGTCAATATCATTTTGTAGGTGAGGTCTCCAGAACTGAACACAGTATTCCAAATGTGGTCTCACCAGCACTCTATATAGCGGGATCATAATCTCTCTGTTCCTGCTTGTTATACCTCTAGCTATGCAGCCAAGCATCCTACTTGCTTTCCCTATCGCCTGACTGCACTGTTCACCCATTTTGAGACTGTCAGAAATCACTACCCCTAAATCCTTTTCTTCTGAAATTTTTGCTAACACAGAACTGCCAATACAGTACTCAGATTGAGGATTCCTTTTCCCCAAGTGCATTATTTTACATTTGGAAACATTAAACTGCAGTTTCCATTGCTTTGACCATTTATCTAGTAAAGCTAAATCATTTACCATATTGCAGACGCCTCCAGGAATATCAACCCTATTGCACACTTTACAGTCATCGGCAAATAGGCAAACCTTCCCTACCAAACCTTCCCCTATGTCACTCACAAACATATTAAAAAGAATAGGTTTGTGAGTGACATAGGGGAAGGTTTGGTAGGGAAGGTTTGCCTATTTGCCGATGACTCTAAATTGTGCAATAGGGAAAGAAAAAGAAAAACAAATGTTTGCACTGATTGAAGTCTGAGGTTGATGGCAGCTTGGGAGATGGTTTTACCAATTTTTCCACATTTTGTTCAAGACCGAATTTCCTCTATACCCACACCCTGAAGCTAATGTGTGCCTGGAAAAACATAAGAGCCTCTGCATTTTATTTGCATGTGGTTTTTATCCCATTGTGTCAAATTCTGATCTGTAATTTCTCAAATGTCTTTCCCCATGGGAAAATGTCTGCTTTTCTAGTGCAATGTCACAAAATTTGAAAAGGTATTCATTTTTTCTTTCAATTTCTCCTGGTACGTTGTTGAGCCTATATCTTGTGGGACACAATGGAGAATTACTGGTGTTTTCCAAAACATGCCAGAGGTGGGTTTTAGCAGGTTCTGACCAGGTGCGGGTTCCTCTTACCAGCCTACACAGCTACTGTATTGGAAAATGAACTTCCAGTTTGCCCGTTGTGCTGTTTTTTTGCACTCCAAGGCTTCAGGAAGCTTTCCTGATTATTGCGGTTTGCTGTTGTTCAGAGTCTCAGCTCCCTTAGCTGCTAGGACCCTTTTGCTCAATAAAAGTTCCTGATAAAGTGCACCATATGTTTTGATGTCTCTATTGTCTTTTGCACTAGGCAGAACCCAATTTGGGGAACAATAATGTCAGGAATTAAAAATCCTTGGGTAATATCTTAATGCAGAAGGTAAGCCTCTGTTAAGAATGCTGAGTCATTCAGAGGCAGTTGAGCATGCAGCAACCTAGCAATTATGTGAAAAGTATTTAACTAAGCAAGAGCTCTCTGCTCTTTCTCTCTTTCTGTTCACTGTTAGCTGTGTGCTGCTGCTGTTCATGGAAGTATGCTTTGAAGAAGCTGTAACACTGTAAAAGTTGGTTTCTGTGAGTTTATTTATTTATTTATTTATTTATTTATTTATTTATTTATTTATTTATTTATTTATTTATTTATTTATTTATTAGATTTGTATGCCACCCCTCTCTGTAGACTTAGTTATTGAACTAAGATAGTTGTAGCAAGGTACTAGTAAGATACTAGTTTATTGTATGTATAGTATAGGCAGTAGTAATAGTATAAAGAAGTAAATATATTTTTCCACAACTTCCAACTGCTGCTATGTTTCATTGAAGACTTCAACTCCATTTCTACTGGTCTGTGGCTGGTTGGCTGGTTGGATTTGTGGGCTGGCTGGACTGGTTTGCTGCTTGGGCACAAACAGGCTAGCTTCCGTAAATGTAAGCTCTGATAAATAAGACAGTTAGTGGTTTTATTTGCATTCCATACATGAAATTTGGTTGCATGCACCAGTGGCGTGATAAGAAAGAAGTCAGAGGGGTATAACGGGAAGCTGTGTGAAACCACTGGTTAACCAGTTATCTCTTGTTCTGAGCTATTTAAAAAAACCACAACTAAGAGTATGCAGAAATTATACATGGGATAGAAATGTGTGGGCTTTTTTCTGGGCAGAATGTTCCACAACAAAATGTTTTGCACGCTCCATCAGAGGCCTTTCCAGTTTTGGGAAACTGAACTTCTGTCAGTGATGGTGCCAAGGTCAGGAATTTAAAAATCTGGTGCAGTATAAGGCAGTTTCATCTCCAAAGGATGTATGAAATATGTTCCCAGTTTCACACATGAAATCGAAAACAAAACTGAAGATGTACAGTGGTACCTCTACCTAAGAAAATCTCTACTTAAGAACTTTTCTAACTAAGAACCGGGTGTTCAAGATTTTTTTGCCTCTTCTTAAGAACCATTTTCTACTTAGGAACCCGATCCCAGAAAAATTTCCCAGGTAATTTGAGAGCGGCACAAAGGCCCGGCCAGTTTCCTGCCATTCCCCCTGGGTTTCCCTCTCAGGTGCAGTGTATGGGAGGTAGCCTTGCACTAAGTATATGGGAGGCGCATGCTCCTCCTTGCCGCCTCAGAGTCCCTCTTTTTTAAAAAAAGCCTTAAAGTTTTGGATTTTTTTCATTCCCCTCACCCCACCTTCTTCCTTCAACAGTGACTTTCTTCCTCCTTTTCTTCCTCCTTCTCCTCCCACCCAAATTCTGAGCTTTTATTTCTTTCCTAATGGGTTTGCAAGCATTATTTGCTTTTACATTGATTCCGATGGGAAAAATTGCTTCTACTTACAAACTTTTCTACTTAAGAACCTGGTCATGGAATGAATTAAGTTATTAAGTGTTCTGCTGGGCTCTCCGGTAGGAGCCTCCTGAAAATTCAAGGGTACAAATTTCAGACACACACACGTTTGAAAATTCAAAACAATGTTCTTTATCCCAAAATTCAAAATAAACTAAGCATTCTTTTTGTACTGCAAAGAGCACTCGTCCCAAAACAACCAGGTAGCCTGTACAATTTCCCTTAAGCAGTCATTAAGTACTTAGCTAGCAGCTGTGAAGAAACTTCACTCCCCTTCTTCTTCCGACGAAGTGACACACACACACACACGTTACTCTGCTTTGTTTTCAAAGGCATGAAAAATCAACAAACAAAGTCCAGAAACCAGCAAGACAGGATTCCTGAAGAACTGCGATCAGATACTCTTTCACAACAGCCAAACCCACACACTGCTATTTATACCAGCAGCCCTAATTACTGGAGCCCCACCCAACCACAGGTGGCCTCATTTTCTCTTGTAATAATCCTTTAGTTGTTGTCTCCTATGCATCACTCTACGCATGCGTGGATGTGTCATTAATTTTTGTTCAGAATCCAAAGATGATACAGATGATTGATCTCCTCCTGGTCTGTCTGCCAAACTCCCCTCTTCCCTGTCACTCATGCTGCCTTGGTCAGAGGAGGCTTCATCGTCAGATTCCATCAGGAGCAAAACAGGCCTGCGGCATGTGGATGTCTCCCCCACATCCACCTGCCCATTCCTTGGGGCAGGAGCTGGGGCAGAGCTAACCACAACATTAAGTAGAGGTACCACTCTATTTTGAAAGTTCTGTTTTACTAAATTAACAATTGCAGTGATTCACTTAACAACCCTGGCAGGAAAGATAGTAAAAAAAAAGGTAAAAAAATTCACTTAACAACCATCTCACTTTAGCAACCAAAATTCTGGACTTATGGTCCTAAGTTGAGGACTACATCAGAGGCATGGGTAGTGAAATGGGGCGGAAAGGCTCTGTGAATTTCTTTAAATAAAAGAAAAGTCCACAACGTAGATTTTCCCCCTTGAGTCGTAATGCTATTGCTGGGAAATCCCAGTGGGAAAATGTTCTTTTAATACCTTCCCTTGATATTTAATTGGTATATGGAAGCCAGCAAAAATACAGACCACATCCCTTGGATATTTCACAATTCAGTAAGTGCAAGAACATTATATCTGACTCATAAGAATTTCCCCTGGTTTCTTTAACTCTGCGTTCATTAAGCAAATGAGAAAAAGGACCAAATTTCTCTTTGGTATTAATGTAAAACAATTGTTTGACACGAGAAACTAGCATGTACCGCAGTACGTTGTTAGTAGTTATGTAACACTACAATAATCAGGAATATGGTCATGGTTTGAAAGTGTAGGTAAATTCATGCATGTCAAATTCTTTAATTCTTTTAGCCTTGCTAATGAGGAGAATCTGTTTAGTAACACATATGTTTCTCTGCTTAGCAGATGTGGCACTGGGAGACCAAGTGGCTGGTGGTCTGGAAGCCAAATCTTATGACAAATGATTGAAAGCACAAGGTATGTTTATCTTGGATTCAGTAAATATTAGAAATGTGTGAATCAGCACAAATCTTTTCTGTGTCAACATTGCTTAGACTGGCATGTCATTTGGAGCAGGTAAATATAGAAGCTTTAACAAAACCTGCAATATTGCTTCAGATTTCAGTTATAAATGGTAGTTCCTAAATGTTTTCAGGGCAACTTTCATAACATTCCATAGTTTATTATTTGCATATGAGTGTTCTAATAACAACTTTTCTTACTGTGGGTTAATTTAATCAAATATAGCCCATGTTTGTGTGTCTTCTGTGCATAGGATAAATTTTCCCCGAGATGTTTGTTTATAACTCTCACAGATGCCTCATGTTTTGTATGTAATGACAATTAAAAAATATTTATTTATTTATTTATTCATTTGTCCAATTCACAAATACATAGGAAGAAAAATAGACATGTGATAATATAAAAAAGGGTGAAAGTGAACTTAGAGGAGAGGATATATGAAAGGAAGAGAATATATAAGATAGGTGAAAGAAAGGAAAGACAATTGGACAAGGGACGAAAGGCACACCAGTGCACTTATGTACGCCCTTTACTGGCCTCTTAGGAACCTGGAGAGGTCAATCGTGGAGAGTCTGAGGGAGAAGTGTTGGGGGTTAGGGGTTGACACTATTGAGTCCGGTAATGAGTTCCATGCTTCGAAAACTCGATTGTTGAAATCATATTTTTTACAGTCAAGTTTGGAGCGGTTCGTATTAAGTTAGAATCTGTTGCGTGCTCTTGTATTATTGCGGTTGAAGTTGAAGTAGTCATTGACCGGTAGGACATTGCAGCATATGATCTTGTGGGCAATACTCAAATCGTGGTTTAGGCGCTGTAGTTCTAGGCTTTCTAGGCCCAGGATTGTTAGTCTATTCTTGTAGGATATTCTGTTTCGAGTGGAGGAGTGAAGGGCTCTTATGGTGAAATTTCTTTGGACATTTTCAAGGGTGTTGATGTCTGAGATGTGGTATGTGTTCCAGACAGTTGAGCAGTAGTCTAGGATGGGTCTGGCAAAAGTTTTGATTCTGAGTATATTATACACATTTCCCCAGTTTTCCCATTTCAGAATCAGTTCTGTGCTTCTGCAATCATACCTGGTTATCTGTTATTGGCAAATAATTGACCTGAATTATTTCCAGTTCAGCCATGATATCTTTAAAACTGCAGAAAAAATAGTTTTTTTGGGGGGGTGGGGGAATGTTAGGTTGTCAATTTTTCCATTTGCAATAATTCTTCTCTCATCTTTTTTCCTGGAACCTGTGAATTAGCTCCATCACCCAGTATTTCAAGGATGAATGGGGTCCAGATAGCTCTAGATCCTCCTAGGAACTTGTGTTCTTTCTGACCTACCTTCAGACTGGGGTGAAATGCTACTGGTTCAGCCTGGTTCGGGTGAACCAGTAGTGGTGACCACCAGTGATTAGGAGAATTAGTAGTGGGAGCAGCCCGAGGCTCTGCCCACCTTCCCAGACACTGCTATTTCTTTTTTTAACCCTCTGCCAATGCGCAAAGCATTCATTCATGGTCAAAGCAATGGAAACTGCAGTTTAATGTTTCCAAATGTAAAATAATGCACTTGGGGAAAAGGAATCCTTAATCTGAGTATTGTATTGGCAGTTCTATGTTAGCAAAAACTTCAGAAGAAAAGGATTTAGGGGTAGTGATTTCTGACAGTCTCAAAATGGGCGAACAGTGTGGGTGGGCGGTAGGAAAAGCAAGTAGGATGCTTGACTGCATAGCTAGAGGTATAACAAGCAGGAAGAGGGAGATTATGATCCCGTTATATAGAATGCTGGTGAGACCACATTTGGAATACTGTGTTCAGTTCTGGAGACCTTACCTACAAAAAGATATTGACAAAATTGAACGGGTCCAAAGACGGGCTACAAGAATGGTGGAAGGTCTTAAGCATAAATTGTATCAGGAAAGACTGGAGGACAGAAGGAAAAGGGGGGACATGATCGAAACATTTAAATGTGTTAAAGGGTTAAATAAGGTCCAGGAGGGAAGTGTTTTTAATAGGAAAGTGAACACAAGAACAAGGGGACACAATCTGAAGTTAGTTGAGGGAAAGATCAGAAGCAACATGAGAAAATATTATTTTATTGAAAGAGTAGTAGATCCTTGGAACAAACTTCCAGCAGACGTGGTAGATAAAGCCACAGTAACTGAATTTAAACATTCCTGGGATAAACATATATCCATCCTAAGATAAAATACAGAAAATAGTATATGGGCAGACTAGATGGACCATGAGGTCTTTTTCTGCCGTCAGACTTCTATGTTTCTATGTTTCTATGCACAGGGGGTGAAAAAGTGCATGTGATGGTGGCGCATGCGCTTGCTACTGAAATGGTAGATTTCACCACTGCTTCAGATTGCTTGCATGGACTTGGAAGTGTAAACAGTAGCAGTCTGAATTAAATGATATGAAACTTTAGAATTGGCTTAAAACAAGTACAGGTAGTCCTTAATTTACAACAGTTCGATTAGTGAATGTTCACAGTTAAAAAGTCACTGAAAAAAATGACTTGTCAGGAATTAAAAATCCTGAGATAATATCTTAATGCAGAAAATGGAATTGTTGAGAATGCTGAGTCATTCTGAGGCAGTTGAGGATGCAGCAACCTAGCAATTATGTGAAAAGTATTTAACTATGCAAGAGCTTCTTGCTTTCTCTCTGTTCTATGATCCTGCTCTGTGGGAAGTGTGCTCTGAAGCTGCTGTATTGCTGGATTGCTCTTTTGGTTCCTGTGAGTTATTGTAACTGAGATAATTGTAGAAAGATACTAGTGAGATACTAGTGTGATGTATGTATAGTAAAGTAGAATACAGTTAGTAGTGTTAATAAGAAGTAACTATTTTTTTCCAGGACTTCCTACTGCTGCTGCGTTTCATTGAAGACTCCATATCTATTGGTTTATGGATGGCTGGTTGGGCTGGTTTGCTGCTTGGGCTGGCTAACTTCTGCAAATGCAGCTCTGATATGACTTATGGCTGTTTTTCACTTTTGTGACCTTTGCGGCATCCCCATCCTTATGTGATTACAATTCGGATGCTTGGCAACTGGTTCATACAGATGACGGACCGTTGCAGTGTCTTGGGATCATGTGATCAGCTTTTGTGACTCTCTGACAAGCAAAGTCAATGTGGAGGCCTGATTCACTTAACAATGATGTTACCAACTTCAGTGATTCACTTAACAGCTATGGTAAGAAAGGTCGTAAAATGGGGCAAAATTCACTTAACAAATGTCTCACTTAGCAACAGAAATTTTGGGTTCAATTTTGTTCTTAAGTCGAGGACTATCTGTAAAGTTTTTTTAGTATCAAATTACAGTGTTCCCTCGATTTTTGCGGGGGATGCGTTCCGAGACCACCCGCGAAAGTCATATTTCCGCGAAGTAGAGATGCGGAAGTAAATACACTATTTTTGGCTATGAACAGTATCGAAAGCCTTTCCTTAACACTTTAAACCCCTAAATTACAATTTCCCATTCCCTTAGCAACCATTTAGATTATTACTCACCATGTTTATTTATTAAGATGTATTTAAAAAAATGTTTTTTAAAGGCAGACAAAAGTTTGGCAATGACATATGACATCATCGGGCGGGAAAAACCGTGGTATAGAGGAAAAAAATGCAAAGTATTTTTTAATTAATATTTTTGAAAAACCGTGGTATAGACGTTTCGCGAATTTAGAACCCGCGAAAATCGAGGGAACACTGTATATAGAGACACTAATAATTCTTTTTGACAACAAACACAATGGAAGGTAGCCTGTTGTACGCTAATTTCCCAGGATGAGATTATTAAATATTTAGTAAAAGGTTGAGAGAGAGAAAAATGTTTATAACAAAAACCACTCTTGTTACATCTTCATATTTGAAATAAGAGCACTGCAATAAAAAAAATGCATAAAGACTATTCAAATTTTCGTTGAATATCTTACTTCCCTACTGATGTGCCAGAATTGCTGAGTGATTGCTTTCCTGCTCCAGCTACACATTTCAAAATTCATCGTTGATTTAATAAAAGGTGGCTCAACTTCCAGTAGCATTGGCAGGTCTGAAATTACATAGGGAAAAGATTTGTGATGCAACCGCTGAAATAGATTCATGGATCAGACACCTGTTTTCAATATATCCCATAGCTGGTGTTGATTTCTATAGCTGACAAAACTTGAACAGGAGAATCAGGGGAAAGGTCCATGGAGGGCAATTTTCAATTTAATGGTTGGAGGCTATATACATGCACAAAAGGAGGGAAAGCTTATTCCCATTGGAAGGTAAAATATAGATATCATGACAGCTATTGGCAGGTTAAGGCCAACTTGAGCTTGCTTGGATTTGATGGCAAACAAATCTAATTAGTGCATTTAGTAAGTAAATGGCACAGGCTGGGAAACAACTTGAATGGCCAGGTGAGAAAGAGTAGAAGATATTGTTGCTAAGAATGAAGATGAATGAGGTCACTTTTTGAGTCCAATTCTTGTGCCCAATGAATATTCTTATTGAAAGCAGGAAGTACAATTTTCTTCAAAACAAATGATAATTCTTTTCAGGTGTGTCCTTGTATAGTACTTTTGGTGGCCACAAACCTCACTCAAAATGTTTTAGCAATATTTTCTATTATTATTATTATTATTATTATTATTATTATTATTATTATGTCAATACAATACAGCAAACGAGAACACTATGCTGGATTTCGTATTTCATCAATTATTATTATTATTATTATTATTATTATTATTATTATTATTATTATTATTATGTCAATACAATACAGCAAACAAGAACACTATGCTGGATTTCATATTTCATCACCTATTATTATTATTATTATTATTATTATTATTATTATTATTATTATATATTGTATTACTAAAAGGGAGAAGGAAAAAGGTTGACATTTATCGGTGTATAGTTTGAAACTTTGAAAAGTTTTAAATTTATCAGTGTAATATCTGTTTCTTTTTTTAGAGTTGAATAATAGCTAGGTTATATAAGGGTTGAAGATGTTGGATACCCCACTTTCAGTGCAAATTGGGTGCTCTGGGGTGGAGCTCCATTTTCACTACCCCACTGCGTTCCCCCCCATCCGAGCAGTAGCCCACCCCTGCTTCTTTCTTTACAAAAGGCATGTTAAATCTAAATTTCTGGGTGTAGGTTTTCTGCAAAAGGGTAAAAAGTGGAACACAGTTTTCTATTATATATCATTTTTATTTCCAATGTCTTGAAACACAATAAAATATGTTTCCAGTCCCTAACTCAATTATTAAAATAACTTCACAATAAATTAAAATAAATTCTCTGTTTAGATGCAAAGCACCTTGTAGATATCTTTATATATATATATATATATATATATATATATATATATATATATATATATATATATATATATATATATATATATATATACAGTTACTGTATCTAATGGAGATCTTGTAGCATTCCTCTTTTAAAACTATGCACCATAGTGTTGTGGACAGCTCTGGCCCAGCTCCTGCCCCAAGGACTGTGGATGTGGGGGAGACATTCACATGCTGCAGGCCTGTTTTGCCCCCGGTGGAATCTGCTGATGAAGGCTCCTCTGACCAAGAAGACATGAGTGACAGGGAGGAGGAGAGTGTGGCAGACAGCTCAGAAGGAGATCAATTATCTAGATCCTCCTTGGATTCAGAACAAGAGTTAATGATACAGCCACGCATGCGGAGAGTGATGCATAGGCAACAATAACTGAGAGATTATTATCAAAGAAAATGAGGCCACCTGTGGTTGGGTGGGGCTGTGGTAATTAGTGAGGCTGCTATAAATAGCAGCCTGTGGGTTTGGCTATTGTGGAGGATTATCTGATCATTGTGTTTCGTGACTGCTTTACTGACTTTGACCTTTTGTGTGCTGATTTCCCCCTGCTTTGAAACTAAACCAGAGCAAAGTGTGTTTCACTTTGTGAAAGAAGAAGGACTGTGAATTGCCTCACAGCTGCAAGCTAAGTATCACAGAACTGATAAGGGACTTGTACAAATTACCAGTTTGTTTGGAGACGAGTGCTCTTTGCTATACCAAAAGAGGGCTTGGTTTAAGTGAATTTTCATTATAAAGAACATTGTTTTGAATTTTCAAACGTGTGTGTGTCTGAAATTTGTACCTGTGAATTTTTGGGAGGATTCTACCAGAGAGCCCAACAGAACACATAGCTACCTTTTTTTTTACATGCAGTGCTTTTCCAGCGTGGGTTTGGTAGAACTTTCATCTGACAAAGAAGAACACTTGTGGACTTTGATGCTACTAGTTAGGAGGTGTGGTTGTCTCTCTTTAATCAAGGAAAAATGAGTTTGTTTGATGCTAGCATTTATTCTTCTACGCAGTCTAATAGAAGCAGAATGTCCCAAGTTTATTCCAAAGGAATTTATGACATGCTTCTTTTGCAATCTTTATTGTCAGGCTTTCCTCTTTCAGTAGTTCTTAGTCACTATAAGAATTTATTATGTATGTGTGTGTGTATTATGTATATGTGTGTGTGTGTTATATATGTGTGTTATGTATGTGTGTGTGTGTATGTATGTATGTATGTATGTATGTATGTATGTATGTACCGTGTTTCCCCGATAGTAAGACAGTGTCTTACTTTCTTTTTACCCCCAAAAGCCCCACTAGGTCTTACTTTCGGGGTATGTCTTACATACCCCCCCCCCGCCGTTTCCCGCCTCCACTCACCAAATTGACAGGGTGAAGTCGGGAAGACCCAGGGAAGGTTTCTTCGGCCACCCAGCAGCTGATCTGCTCGGCAGCGCAGCAGCAGCCCTGGCGGCGGTTCCCTCCGCTTTGACGGCGCTGGTCCGCTCGCTCGTCCCCGCAACCGACCCGCTTCCCCGACACGCGTCTGGAGGGAGGAGCCGCTCTGCGCAGTTGGGCAGCCCTGCCTGCCGGAATGGAGGCGGGTGAAGGAGGGCGCAGCTCCGCCTGCCCGCTCGGCTTGCTTCTACAACTTCGGACCAGCGCCGCCCTTCGCCTCGCATTTCCGGGTTGGCGAGCCTGAATTGTTTTTCCTGCGAGCGCTGGTCCCCGCTAAGCCTTCTGCGCCTGACTCGGCGAGGCGAGAGGGAAGAAGGAGAAGCGCAAGTGGATGCGGAGCGCCCGGGAGGCATTTATCCGCCCGGGAGGCATTTATCCGTCCTTCGCTTTGGGGCGGACCAGCGCTGTCAAAGCGAAGGACGGATAAATGCCTCCCGGGCAGATAAATGCCTCCCGGGCGCTCCGCATCCACTTGCGCTTCTCCTTCTTCCCTCTCGCCTCGCCGAGTCAGGCGCAGAAGGCTTAGCGGGGACCAGCGCTCGCAGGAAAAACAATCCAGGCTCGCCAACCCGGAAATGCGAGGCGAAGGGCAGCGCTGGTCCGAAGTTGTAGAAGCAAGCTGAGCGGGCGGGCGGAGCTGCGCCCTCCTTCGCCCGCCTCCTTTCCGGCAGGCAGGGCTGCCCAACTGCGCAGAGCGGCTCCTCCCCTCCAGACGCGTGTCGGGGAAACGGGTCGGTTGCGGGGACGAGCGAGCGGACCAGCACCGTCAAAGCGGAGGGAACCGCCGCCAGGGTGCTGCGAACTGCTCCAACGCCTTCCTCGCTTTTAGTACCGTGTTTCCCCGAAAGTAAGACATATGTCTTACTTTCGGGGTATGGCTTATATTAGCCGACCCCCCTGAAACCCCCCATATGTCTTACAATCGGGGTCTTACTATCGGGGAAACACGGTATGTATGTTTATTCTGTAATCCATGTACAGGTTTTTCATGTCTTGTAATGCCAAGCATATATCTTTCCATGGCTTTTTGTGCCACTTGTAGCTTTTGTATCCATTGTGAGGTTAGT